>NW_007737679.1:31416-32685 GCF_000696425.1 Galeopterus variegatus | reverse complement strand
CATTGGCAAGCTCTACCTTATGCCTCACCAGAGTCCCTCCTGCTGCATTTTCAGCCCATTTCCGTTTGTTCTTTCTCCCAGCAGTGTCAGAAATGCAATCTGGGGAGCACACTTGAGTCCTGGAGAGAGAGAGAGACACTGGAATGGAAAGGGTCACTTGGGGACAGGAAGTGAGAGCTGAGCCTAGGTTCAAAGCCAGATCAGGGTGGCAAGAGTGGCCGAGCGGGTCTCCTGGTGCCCAGGCAGCCTCGGGCCAGGTGAGGCAGCCTCACCCATAGCCTGAGGACACCGGGCCCACTCCCTGCCACATTGGCACCACAGCTCATGGGGGAAGTGGGGTTGTCATGGGAACTGGGGAGCAGAGTGGGTCTGAAGGGTTGAGGAGCACAGGCTCAGGATGCGTGCAGAGCTGGGTTCGAATCCAGCAACAAATATTTATTGTGTTTCTCTGTACCAGGCACCGTGTTTAGCACCAAGGCCACAAAACTGGGCAGACAGCCAAAGTCCCTGCCCTCATGGACCTCACAGTCCAATGGGGGCGGCAACAGTAAACAGGTGAATGAGTGAATAAAACAAGAATCTCAGAGTGGGGAGACCACATATGCGAGGGTATTCAGGGAAGGTCTCCTGAAGGGGTGGCATTTGAGTGGAGGCCTGAATAACAAGGAGACAGACACCCCAGAAAGAGTGAACTGCCAGGGGCAAAAGCCCTGAGGTTGGAATGAACGTGGAGTCTGAAGACGAAATAGAAAGATGGCCCGGGCTACAAGATGCATGGGGCCCATGAGTGTGTGAACTTGCATGGCGCCTTTCTCTCCCAGTGTCAGTTTTCTTATCTGTAAAATGGGATCAGTGATCCCACTTAAAGAGGAGGTGGACATACAGGCCTTGTCCCAGGGCCTGGTAAAGTGGTCAGCAAATGGCACCTGATATTTTATGATTGCTGTAGTAACAGGTCCGTAGGTGGCATCCTTTGGGGTTTAATTTCAACACCGCTGCCCCTTCCCCACACACAGGGCTGTCCAACCATTCGGTTGGGTATTAAAGGGTTTTAGGTCTCGTCCAAGTACCCTGAACTTCACAGTTTATAAAGCTTTTCCTCCATTGCCTTGCAGAATTAGGTCACTGCAGAAATTTTGGAGTCATCGAGGGCAAAGGGTCTGGCAGGCCCACAGCAGGTGCTCAAACAACATCAGGCCTGGACCCTGGCAGCAACCCTGTCCCCCTCCAATGATGAACTTTCAAATTCCAAAGACCTTTCTTACCAAA
>NW_007737679.1:27048-30712 GCF_000696425.1 Galeopterus variegatus | reverse complement strand
GCAGCAACCCTGTCCCCCTCCAATGATGAACTTTCAAATTCCAAAGACCTTTCTTACCAAACTTCCTTCATCTGAAGAAAGAACCCTTTTCCAACTTCGCAGATCCCCAGGTCCGGAAGGTTCTGGCACATGGCTAAGCTCTGCTGGGGTCAAAAGGGGACCCTAAGTCAAAACCCAGATAAAATATTGGAGCAAGAAGGGTCCTTGGGTGCTCCCACGTGGAAGCAGAGTAGGAGCAGGCCAAGGTCAAGGTCAGGTCAAGGAGGCAAGCTGCTGACTCCTTCTGTCTTCCTGACCAGAAAGGGCTTCTCCTTGGGCCACTGCTTCCCAGAGGAGGGCAGCTCCTGGGTCTTGGCTCTGCAGTGTCCCCATCCTGCCACCTCCATTTCAGCTCTCAGGATATAGCTTCAGTGGCACCGCCTCCAGGAAGCCTGCCTTAACTCTCAGAGAAGAACTGGCTGCTCCCTTATTTGTGCCCCCACAGCCCCCGGGTTTGTCTCACCAGGGCACTGAGGAATCTTTCCACTGACATTTAACTCACACGCACAAGCGTACACAGATCTTATGTGTATAGCTCAATGGATTGTCCTAAAGCGAGCAGCCCTGTGGAAACAGCGTCAGCAGCCTGTCCCTCACCAGTTACTACCCTGTCCCGGGGTGTCCCTACTCTGACTTCTATCCCATCAGTTGGTCTTGCCTATTTTTGCACTTCATGCAAATACAGTCATCTAAGAACTCCTCTTATGTGTCTGGTTTCTCTCGTGTTACGTCTAGATTCGTCCATGTTTCTACACATATTTGTAGATGGTTTATTTTTGTTACTTTATAATGTCCCATGTTTGAATATACCACGATTTTTATTTTACCATTGATGAGCATTTGGGTAGTTTCTAGTATTTTGGCCATTAATGGATAGTACTGTTAAAGACATGCTACTTTGTGTCTTTTGGGGCACATATGTACCTGTTTCTGTTGCGTGTATAACCAAAGAAGGCCGTGGAATTGCTGGGTCATAGAGTAGGCATGTACTCAGCTCTAGCAGATGTGGCCAAACTGTTTTCCAAAGTAGTTGTGCCAGTATACACCCCCATCAACAGTGTAGGAGAGTTCCTGCTGCCCGCATCCTCCCCAACTCCAGGGGCTGTCCAGGAGCCTCTCTGCACTTCATCTGTTTGTCTGTCTCACCCATTAGGGGGTGCCAGAAAGGCTGGAGGGGCTGCCTGTGTCCCCTGGCTCGTAGGAGACACAAATGAAAGAGCAGAATAAAAGGGACTGGAAAGATGGAAAAAGAAAGGAAGGAAGGAAGGAAGGAAGGAAGGAAGGAAGGAAGGAAGGAAGGAAGGAAGGAAGGAAGGAAGGAAGGAAGGAAAGGCAGGGGAGAGAAAGAGAATGGAAGGAAGGAAGTGACAACCGAAGTAACAGACAGAGGCTCTCTAAAAGAATAATGAGTTTGATCGGGACTAGGGCACTGCATTGGGAACGCGAGTGCCATAGTAAACTACGTGTGTATTCAGGGAGGTAAAGGAAGACAAAGGTTTTTAAAGGAAACATGATGGAGGATTACATAATTGTTTTGGGATAATTATCCTTGGTTCCAAGGATCAGTAATGAGGGTGACACCAGTCAGAGGTTGGACAGGCAGTTGCTGGGCAGACGTCCTTGAAGAAGTATTTTTTACTAAGGTTGTGATGGCCTCTGTGCGAGCTTGCGGCTTCGCAGAGTCCTTTGCGATAGTTCTTGCTATCAGGCATACGTGCAGGAGAACTCCCCCTTCATGGCCTTTCCCTGGCTCTGTTTGTCAGGGTTTTTAACACAAGTGGCCCCATTTTGTTTGTTTGTTTGTTTTTTTTAAAAAAGATGACCGGTAAGGGGATCTTAACCCTTGACTTGGTGTCAGCACCATGCTCAGCCAGTGAGCAAACCGGCCATCCCTATATGGGATCCGAACCCGGGGCCTTGGTGTTATCAGCACCGCACTCTACCGAGTGAGCCACGGGCCGGCCCCAAGTGGCCCCATTTTGATTCTGACAACTTTCATGGAAGGAATGAAGGAAGAATGGAAGGAGGGGAGCGGGGAGGGGAGGGACCAACACAGGAGCAAGCGCGACTGCTCTGCGCCGGCTGCCGCCCGAGGTAAACGCCTGCTGGAGCTGAGGCTGGGCTCCCTGGTTCGCCTGAAACCCCAGTGTGCCCTGAAGATGAACAATTGAATAAGTTTGTTTCTCAACAGTTTGTTTCAGGACAAAAATCTTCTAAACAATAGGTTCAGAGTTTGGGGACAGGGAGAGGGATGGGGGTGGGGGGCAGCAGACTGACCACAAAGAAGGCACTGGGTGGGGAGGAGGTTCCAGGAAGCCATGCGAGATGGGCTCCTGGAGGTATGTGGCTTGGAGACTGGCTGGGTAGCTACAGGGGCCAAAACCACCTGCCCCAGCTGCGCCTGCCTCCATCTCCTGTTCTGCCCGTTACTACCTTCCTCCACCTTTAGCAGCAAGCAGAGGCAGAGCCCTGGCTCCATGGCCAAGGCCTGATACCAGGGCAGGACCTACTGGGCAGAGGCAGGCACCACTGAGAGGGGCTCCCCTAAGATGCCTGGCCTGGACCTCCTGGGCCGGTGGGCACAGGAACAAGGGAAGCAAGGCCAGTGAGAGCTCGTACAGCCCTGGTCTCCTTGCCTGGCCACGTAGCCCCAAGGCTAGCCCCCATGACCCCCAGCAGTCTAGCCTTGACTCCAGTGTTAGCCGGAACCCAGATGTGCCAGGGCAGGTTGCATGCAGGAGAGCGTGTTTCCTTTGCTTTGCCAACTGGGTGCCAACCTTGGCTCTCAACAAGCAGACTCAGCAGTGGAAAAGGCACAGGGGCCCTTTGGTGTTTACTTGGCACAGGAATCCGAATCTTGGACTTCCTGATTTCCTTAAATCTTCAAGGCACAGAGGCCTCACCACCTCACAAGGGACCCCATGCTCTGGCTGTACAGCTCTGACACGGTAAAAGCCACCACTTTTGTGACTTCTTATGGGCCAGGCACTGTGCCCACCACTTACATCCTTTATTTCACAGTGGCTCCAAAAAGTAGATACCATCATTACCATTCCCATTTTGCAGATGAGGTAACTGAGGCTTAGAGCCTTAAAGAGGCTTTAAAGAGGCTTGGTGTCTTGCCTAAAATCACATGGTACCATATATATGTATTTCCCACCTCTGTCTGATGAGAAGGTCTAGAAGCAGTGACATCTCAGAAGCAATGAGCACATCCAGCACCCAGATCTTGGCTTCTAATACCACTCTCCAATATGAAAGGAATCACACTCCTTAGGGAAATGGCTGATTGTAGCACTTAGGCAAGAAAAATGCAAGATAAGCCTGGAGCATTTTGTAGTGCTAGTAAGCAAGAAAGTGCTCAAAAATCAAAAGGATGAGCTAATTTGAAAGAGCTCCCAATGGCCAAAGCTGGAATGATTTGAACAACAAAATAAACAACATAGTATTAAATTACAACCCAAAGTTAAAATAAATGGATGCATGGGTCCATGTTAATAGAAATAAAAGACTGACTCGATAAATGAGGGGAAAAGGGTAGATCTTCCTTACAGAAGAATTCCAAACAATACATGTAGGCACATATAATAATATATGGAGGGCCGGCCCGGTGGCGCACTGGATA
>NW_007737679.1:21054-26371 GCF_000696425.1 Galeopterus variegatus | reverse complement strand
AAGACAAAAAAAAAAATAAAAAAAAATAATAATATATGGAGATATGGAGATACTCCAGGAGGTGACACACGCCTCACGCACCCAACCCCACACTTGAGGGTGGACTCCACTTGCTTCCAAAGGACAGAGCGTGACAAGGGGCAAAGAGTAACTTCACAAAAGAAAACCGTAGCAGACAACACTTTAAGCAAGTAATCAAGGTTAACATCACTAGTGATAAGTCACCGAACATTACGTGCCTTCTGATATCATGTGACAAGGGGGCACTTTATTTACCTCTGTGGTGTCCTTCCCCCCAAACCCATAACTCCTGTCTAGTCATGAGAAAAACATCAGATAAACCCAAATTGAGGGATAGTCTACAAAATACTGACCAGAACTTCTCAAATTGTCAAGGTCATGAAAACCAAGGAAACACTGAGAAACTGTCACAAACCAGAGAAGACTAAGACAGTACAACTAAATGCAATGTGGGATCGTGGATTGGATCCTGTAACAGAAAAGGACATTAGTGGGAAAACTGATGAAATCTGAATAGTCTGGAGTTGAGTTAATAGTTATGTGCCCATGCTGGTTTCTCAGTTTCGGCAGCTGTAACACAGTCACGTAAGACGTTCACGGCGGGGGAGATTGTGAGCCGGTGTACCCAACTGTCTGTACTGTCTCTGCAACTTTTCTGCTCCAAAATAAAAAGTACCCTAAAATAAAAAGTTTAGTTTTCAAAATCACATGGGGTATAAATGTCTGAACCAGAATTCTGATTCAAATGTGTCCACCTCCTAAACCCATATGCTCCACCCCTCCCTGTATCATTTCATGTTAGAAGGTCATTCACCCCAAATGAAAAATAAAAATAAAAATAATTTTAAAAGTAAAAATGAAAAAGAAAGTCATTCCCAGAGACTTGCTCAGGGTCTGAGCTTCTCCCATCTGCCCCATGTTTCTCTCTGGGGCCACAATGACTCATCTGGTTTCTTTGTCCCATCTCCTTTGAGGGCTGAAGGATGCCCCCGTCCCCCCGCCCCACAGTGTTCACATCTCCCAGCTTATTGTTCCCAGGTCTTTCCACTCTCTTGGATGACTTGGATTTCAATAAACAGTGGCCTCCCCAGTATCTACCCCTCCTTTGGAGCAGCCACCAAATTCCACTTGGGGATCCGTGGGATTCCAGGGAAGACAACTCCCCAGCCTAGCTCCAGGGATAGAGCCCATGACTAATGCTAGGCCTATCAGCACACACCATCCCCTGGCCACTGGGATCAGCCTAGAGTTAGCCGTGTGACCCAAGCTGGTCCAACCAGAGAGAATTCCAGGTCTTTGATTGGGAATACCGAGACAAAGACAATTCTCTTCTTCCGTGGTGGGTGTGAATGAAAAAGCCCCTGCAAGCCTTAGGAAGTTAGCCGTGTGACCCAAGCTGGTCCAACCAGAGAGAATTCCAGGTCTTTGATTGGGAATACTGAGACAAAGACAATTCTCTTCTTCTGTGTTGGGTGTGAATGAAAAAGCCCCTGCAAGCCTTAGGACGAGGCCAACACCAAGGATAACAGAGTACAGAAATGGAAACAGCAGAGTCCTCAGTGACGTCAATGAACCACTGGATCAAGCCTTGCCTGAAGGCCACCTTGCCTCTACACTTCTCAGTTATGAGAACTGTGGTAGGCTGAAAAGTGGCCCCCAAAAGATATTCATGTCCTAATCCATGGGACCTATGAATGTTACCTTATATGGCAAAAGGGGGGGTATGGGGAGTGTCTTTGCCAATGCGATTTAAGTTAAGGATTATGAGATGGGGAGATTATCTGGTTGGGCCTCAAATGCAATCACATGTTTATAAGAGGGAAGGAGAGGGAGATTTGATATAGGCTCACAGAGAAGAAGGAAGTGTGATCACTGAGGTAGAGACTGGAGTGATGTGGCTGCAAGTCAGGGAATGCTGGCAGCCACCAGAAGCTGGGAGAGGCAAGGAACGATTCCCTGCTAGAGACTCCCGACAGAGCACAGTCCTGCCGACACCTGGAGTTTGGACCAGTAATATTAATTTTGGACTTCTGGCTCCAGAACTATGAGAGATTAAATTTCTGTTGTTTTAAGTCACCCAGTTTATGGTAATTTGTTGTGGAAGCCATAGGAAACAAATGTTAAGAACCAATAAAATCTCTTTAATAGTTAAGCCTATTTGAATCTGACATTTTGTTAGTTGCAGCTGAAAGCAGCCTAACTAATATAGAGCCCCTCTCCTCTGGTCACCCTTCTACAGCTAAGAGGTGAACTCTAGAGAACGGCAAGCTGCCCTGGAAGGCAAAGACCCTCCTGATCTTTGCTGGGGAAATGGGGCTGGGATGGGGGCAGCATCAGTTGGCTCACAGACGCTGGCAAAGGCTTTATGGGAATTTATTTACAGACAAGTCACAGCAACCGGCACCACTCAGGCTCTGGCCAGAGGAGGTGGTGGAGAAGACCCCAGATATTTATAGGTCCCAGCACCCACGAGCACCAGAGTATTCCCCAGCCAGGCACCTGCCAGAGGGACCAAGCATCAGGCAGGGTGGAGGGCATGGAAGGGAGATGGCCCCAGTCCTTGTCAGATTATCAGCAGTCACCTGTTGTGGCCCCCATGCCAGAGGAAGAAGTTGCCCTTAGCCTTGAAATGAGGAGCCCGAGGACAGAGGAGGCCCTTTTGAGGTCCCCGCCCCTGTGTCCAGGCTGTCCCTTGATGCCAGGACACAGAAGTGCCAGCAGCAGTGGCTTGGGGCATGGAGACACTGCAGGACATCTCCCGGCCCCCACCCAGACCTGTCTGGGAGCCAGGAATGGAGCTGGTGTCTCAAGCCATGGACATCCTCACGCAGGGGGCTCTCCCAGTTTGCTGGTGGCACTCGTGATCCACTTATTCTCCCGGAGGTTTCGCAGTCGGGCGCTGAGGCTGCTGATCTCTTCCACATAGGCCTGGGGCACCCACCCCTTCTCGCCATCTGCCAGGCGGACCCCCTCCAGCCAGCCTAGGGACACACAAGCCAAGAGCAGCATCAATGCTATCAAAGAGGCACCAGGGCCAGGCTGAGAAGAAACACTTCAGCCCTGATGCAAGCTTCGTCTGCACCCCTGGGGCCCAGGTGACATCATCTCAGCATCTCCCAGATCCAGGAAGGACCCTGCCTCTAGCTGTAGATAAACTTATGACCTGTTTTTCCTGGCATCCTCTGAGAAGGATTTTCCCACTCTCCCCCGTCACTCTCAATCCTACATCTTTACAAGCAGGAAGTCCCTTCTCTTGTCTAACCTGATTCCCCCCATGCTGTGGTGGATCAACACTTGCATAACCTTTCCCTAGGATGTCTCAGCCATTTAGCTACCTCCTGCCCACCTAAGCCCCATCATGGAGGCCTTCCCAGGAGGCCCTTCTCACCATCACTGGTCCAGGTCCTCACTGCCAGGATGTCAGTCTTCTCCAAGGTCAGCTCATCTGGCTGCAGTGCCTTGTATGTCCTGACACACTGAACCTGGGGGCAGTCTGATAGACCAAGGGAGGTTCAGGGAGTCACCAGGGCAGGATGGGACAGGGGCAGGGCAGGGAGGAGCAGCAGGAGGAAGTAAGGGAGGGAGAGGGTGGCATTGCCACATCTTTTCCTCTGTCCCTCCCGTGCTGCAGGCCCACATGCAAGACATTGGTACTCTCTGCCCACCCTGGCCACTCCTCTCCCCTCTTACCCTAAACACAAGCCCTGGGTGAATCTAGACCCTCCCAGCTTCAGTTACTGCTTCTGTGCCAAGGGCTTTCACCGTCCCAGCTCAATTCAACACTTGCACTTGACCTCCAGACCCCAATGTCCAGCTTCCCCAAACACCACAAACAAAACAATAATGGCCCCTTCATTTGCCCCCTGACACTACTCTGGTTCTCCCTCTAATCCGCCCTTTTCAACTAGAATTCAAGCCACTTCATTTCCCTGTTTAAAACCTTCCAGAACTTCCCATTCCTCTAAGAATAAAGTTCAAAGTCCTCCCCGGGCCTATGAGGTCCTGCATGGTCTGGCGTTGCCCGCTTGCTAGGCTCCTCTCCTCCCCTCTGCTTCTCCTTCCCCCCCTTTGAAGCTCTAGCCACGCTGGCCTCCCTGCTGTTCCCTGGACACTCTAAGCTCCTTCCTGCCTCGGGGCCTTTGCACCGGCTGTTCCTTCAGCCGGGAGTGCTCTTCCTCAGATCGAGCATGGCGGGCCCTTATCCTTCAGGGGTCAAGTGTTATTTCCCAGGAGCCTTCCCTGACCACCTGTCTGGAGTAGGGAGCTCACCTCCAGCCCAAGGGGGACTCTTAGCTCAAGCCAAAGAATCTGCCCCATCCCAGGCCCTCCGCTCTTTCCATCAGATGAGGTGGGCTGGTAGCATTGAAAACCACAGGTTTTGAGGCCAGACCTGGCTTGAATCCCAACTCTGCCACCTACTGGCTGTGTGACCTTGAGTGAGTTACTTTCCTTTCTGAACCTCATTTTCTCAGATATGAAATGAGCATAAGAACGGGCCCAGAACCCCCTGGATGACAGGTCTGCCCATGTGCTGCCTTATGCCACTATCCTGAAGCCAGAGATAAAGGAATGCAGTGGTTTACACCCACAAGATGCCCAGAATCTGAGGAGATGCTGGGGACATCCCCCTGCTCTGCCTGCCCCGCCCCCCACCTTGCTCCCTGCCCCACTATCCTGATGTGGACTATCCAAGTCAGAAAGAGCAGGGCAGCCGGGGAATAAGGCCAGGCATGGTTGCAAGCACGCTTAGGCCTTGTGCCTGTCTTGGGAGGGGTCCTCCTCCCCACACCCAGGCCCACTCACTCCGTCCGGGCCCTCAGCAGGAACTGGTGCTTCGCGTGTTGCCCGTGGAGGAGCTGGAGGAGGAACACGTGGCCAGGGATGCCCTGCAGCTTCAGGCTCAGGTCCCTCACCTGCAGCTCAGCCATCTTGGCGTGGACGAAAACAGCAAACTTCCCTAGCCTGGAGGACCAGGGGAGGGGGGTCAGCCTGGCCTGGGTCGCTGGTTGGAAAGGAGGAGAAGGGATCTCTGCCCCTCCAGCAGCCTCCCCAGGGAAAGTCGGCCACACAGAGAACTGTTTCCCTGGTAGCCTACAAAGACCCTTCAAAATATCGGGGACTCCTTTCCTGCCAGCTCGTCAACAGAGGCAGGGAAAGTAGGCTTTCTTGTTATTCAAGTCCCTGACCTCCAGGCACGCTTTCAACTTCTCTGAACCTGCCCCCCAAACTCCCGTTCTAAAGAGCCAACTGGACAACTCCTCTGCTTAGTGTCTGACTCCCTAACAGTCACATAAAC
>NW_007737679.1:10956-20054 GCF_000696425.1 Galeopterus variegatus | reverse complement strand
TTAGCCGTGTGACCCAAGCTGGTCCAACCAGAGAGAATTCCAGGTCTTTGATTGGGAATACTGAGACAAAGACAATTCTCTTCTTCTGTGTTGGGTGTGAATGAAAAAGCCCCTGCAAGCCTTAGGACGAGGCCAACACCAAGGATAACAGAGTACAGAAATGGAAACAGCAGAGTCCTCAGTGACGTCAATGAACCACTGGATCAAGCCTTGCCTGAAGGCCACCTTGCCTCTACACTTCTCAGTTATGAGAACTGTGGTAGGCTGAAAAGTGGCCCCCAAAAGATATTCATGTCCTAATCCATGGGACCTATGAATGTTACCTTATATGGCAAAAGGGGGGGTATGGGGAGTGTCTTTGCCAATGCGATTTAAGTTAAGGATTATGAGATGGGGAGATTATCTGGTTGGGCCTCAAATGCAATCACATGTTTATAAGAGGGAAGGAGAGGGAGATTTGATATAGGCTCACAGAGAAGAAGGAAGTGTGATCACTGAGGTAGAGACTGGAGTGATGTGGCTGCAAGTCAGGGAATGCTGGCAGCCACCAGAAGCTGGGAGAGGCAAGGAACGATTCCCTGCTAGAGACTCCCGACAGAGCACAGTCCTGCCGACACCTGGAGTTTGGACCAGTAATATTAATTTTGGACTTCTGGCTCCAGAACTATGAGAGATTAAATTTCTGTTGTTTTAAGTCACCCAGTTTATGGTAATTTGTTGTGGAAGCCATAGGAAACAAATGTTAAGAACCAATAAAATCTCTTTAATAGTTAAGCCTATTTGAATCTGACATTTTGTTAGTTGCAGCTGAAAGCAGCCTAACTAATATAGAGCCCCTCTCCTCTGGTCACCCTTCTACAGCTAAGAGGTGAACTCTAGAGAACGGCAAGCTGCCCTGGAAGGCAAAGACCCTCCTGATCTTTGCTGGGGAAATGGGGCTGGGATGGGGGCAGCATCAGTTGGCTCACAGACGCTGGCAAAGGCTTTATGGGAATTTATTTACAGACAAGTCACAGCAACCGGCACCACTCAGGCTCTGGCCAGAGGAGGTGGTGGAGAAGACCCCAGATATTTATAGGTCCCAGCACCCACGAGCACCAGAGTATTCCCCAGCCAGGCACCTGCCAGAGGGACCAAGCATCAGGCAGGGTGGAGGGCATGGAAGGGAGATGGCCCCAGTCCTTGTCAGATTATCAGCAGTCACCTGTTGTGGCCCCCATGCCAGAGGAAGAAGTTGCCCTTAGCCTTGAAATGAGGAGCCCGAGGACAGAGGAGGCCCTTTTGAGGTCCCCGCCCCTGTGTCCAGGCTGTCCCTTGATGCCAGGACACAGAAGTGCCAGCAGCAGTGGCTTGGGGCATGGAGACACTGCAGGACATCTCCCGGCCCCCACCCAGACCTGTCTGGGAGCCAGGAATGGAGCTGGTGTCTCAAGCCATGGACACCCTCACGCAGGGGGCTCTCCCAGTTTGCTGGTGGCACTCGTGATCCACTTATTCTCCCGGAGGTTTCGCAGTCGGGCGCTGAGGCTGCTGATCTCTTCCACATAGGCCTGGGGCACCCACCCCTTCTCGCCATCTGCCAGGCGGACCCCCTCCAGCCAGCCTAGGGACACACAAGCCAAGAGCAGCATCAATGCTATCAAAGAGGCACCAGGGCCAGGCTGAGAAGAAACACTTCAGCCCTGATGCAAGCTTCGTCTGCACCCCTGGGGCCCAGGTGACATCATCTCAGCATCTCCCAGATCCAGGAAGGACCCTGCCTCTAGCTGTAGATAAACTTATGACCTGTTTTTCCTGGCATCCTCTGAGAAGGATTTTCCCACTCTCCCCCGTCACTCTCAATCCTACATCTTTACAAGCAGGAAGTCCCTTCTCTTGTCTAACCTGATTCCCCCCATGCTGTGGTGGATCAACACTTGCATAACCTTTCCCTAGGATGTCTCAGCCATTTAGCTACCTCCTGCCCACCTAAGCCCCATCATGGAGGCCTTCCCAGGAGGCCCTTCTCACCATCACTGGTCCAGGTCCTCACTGCCAGGATGTCAGTCTTCTCCAAGGTCAGCTCATCTGGCTGCAGTGCCTTGTATGTCCTGACACACTGAACCTGGGGGCAGTCTGATAGACCAAGGGAGGTTCAGGGAGTCACCAGGGCAGGATGGGACAGGGGCAGGGCAGGGAGGAGCAGCAGGAGGAAGTAAGGGAGGGAGAGGGTGGCATTGCCACATCTTTTCCTCTGTCCCTCCCGTGCTGCAGGCCCACATGCAAGACATTGGTACTCTCTGCCCACCCTGGCCACTCCTCTCCCCTCTTACCCTAAACACAAGCCCTGGGTGAATCTAGACCCTCCCAGCTTCAGTTACTGCTTCTGTGCCAAGGGCTTTCACCGTCCCAGCTCAATTCAACACTTGCACTTGACCTCCAGACCCCAATGTCCAGCTTCCCCAAACACCACAAACAAAACAATAATGGCCCCTTCATTTGCCCCCTGACACTACTCTGGTTCTCCCTCTAATCCGCCCTTTTCAACTAGAATTCAAGCCACTTCATTTCCCTGTTTAAAACCTTCCAGAACTTCCCATTCCTCTAAGAATAAAGTTCAAAGTCCTCCCCGGGCCTATGAGGTCCTGCATGGTCTGGCGTTGCCCGCTTGCTAGGCTCCTCTCCTCCCCTCTGCTTCTCCTTCCCCCCCTTTGAAGCTCTAGCCACGCTGGCCTCCCTGCTGTTCCCTGGACACTCTAAGCTCCTTCCTGCCTCGGGGCCTTTGCACCGGCTGTTCCTTCAGCCGGGAGTGCTCTTCCTCAGATCGAGCATGGCAGGCCCTTATCCTTCAGGGGTCAAGTGTTATTTCCCAGGAGCCTTCCCTGACCACCTGTCTGGAGTAGGGAGCTCACCTCCAGCCCAAGGGGGACTCTTAGCTCAAGCCAAAGAATCTGCCCCATCCCAGGCCCTCCGCTCTTTCCATCAGATGAGGTGGGCTGGTAGCATTGAAAACCACAGGTTTTGAGGCCAGACCTGGCTTGAATCCCAACTCTGCCACCTACTGGCTGTGTGACCTTGAGTGAGTTACTTTCCTTTCTGAACCTCATTTTCTCAGATATGAAAAATGAAGGGCCGGCCCGGTGGCGCACTGGATAGTGCGCCGCTTGGGAAGCGCGGCGGCGCTCCCGCCCGAGGGTTCGGATCCCACATACAGACCGGTTCCCGCTCACTGGCTGAGCGAGGCGCGGGAGCAACGCCGAGGGTTGCGATCCCGTTGCCGGTCCCCGGTCCGGTGCAGGGGCAACACTGAGGGTTGCGATCCGTTGCCGGACACGGAAAAGGACAAAAAAAAAAAAGAAAAATGAAGAAAATGAGTCTACTTAATACAGTTGTCATGAGGATTAAATAAAATAAAAGCAAATACAAAGCCCCTAGTCCTGGGCCTGACATGTGGCAGGTACTCAGTGGAAATGAATTCCCTTCCTTCCCTTTCACTACCCAAGGCTCAGCCATAACTCCTTTGCTCAAAAACCTTCAATAGCTGCCTAGTGCCTACTATATCAAGGTCCTCTATGATCAGGCTGCACCCTGGCTTACCAGCCTCACTCCACACCCAAAGGAGAAGCCTCTATCCTAACTAAGCAAATCCCTCACCAACTGCCACCCACACACACACCCCCTGGACACTCTGGTTCCTGTCCTCTTTGAAACTTATGCAAAGATAGAGACAGACCTGGGCTTAAGTCCCAGCTCTGACACTTGCTAGCTGGGTAAACTTGAGCAAGTCACTTTACCTCTCTGAATCTCTGTTTCCTAACTTGTAAAATGGGCTTTTGTGGGGATGATATGGGAGGCTTCACAGGGCTTTGTGATCTCCAGGGTGCTGACTGTGCACATGGCGGGTTGGCCTGTCCCATGTAAATCCTGCCCAGCCTTCAAGGTTCTTCAGAGCCACCCCTGACTGCCCCAGGACAGTTGATCTCTCTTCCCATAGCTCTGCCAGCAACACAGCACCCAGGACTGGAGAAGGGGGAGAGCAATGAGGCACCCAGTCCAGGGGTGAGGGCCTGGGGGGTGGGCTGCTACCTTCCCCCTCGCTGATGATCTCTTGATCCTCCTGGGGGCTGGAGGGGCACAAGGCTGAGATCCACCGCTGCTTCTCACTTCTAGGGAAAGCGGAGGCTTATTGTCACAACATGCAAAGTGCAGCTGCCCAGGGCAGGGTGCTGAACCCAGGGCTGGGAGAATTGGGCATAACATCCAGAACAGGGCCCAGGTCATGTCTACTCCACCCCAGGACCCCCCACCAAAGCCCCATTCCCAAGCCTGTGCTCCACCCACTCTGAGCATAAGAACGGGCCCAGAACCCCCTGGATGACAGGTCTGCCCATGTGCTGCCTTATGCCACTATCCTGAAGCCAGAGATAAAGGAATGCAGTGGTTTACACCCACAAGATGCCCAGAATCTGAGGAGATGCTGGGGACATCCCCCTGCTCTGCCTGCCCCGCCCCCCAACCTTGCTCCCTGCCCCACTATCCTGATGTGGACTATCCAAGTCAGGAAAGAGCAGGGCAGCCGGGGAATAAGGCCAGGCATGGTTGCAAGCACGCTTAGGCCTTGTGCCTGTCTTGGGAGGGGTCCTCCCTCCCCACACCCAGGCCCACTCACTCCGTCCGGGCCCTCAGCAGGAACTGGTGCTTCGCATGTTGCCCGTGGAGGAGCTGGAGGAGGAACACGTGGCCAGGGATGCCCTGCAGCTTCAGGCTCAGGTCCCTCACCTGCAGCTCAGCCATCTTGGCGTGGACGAAAACAGCAAACTTCCCTAGCCTGGAGGACCAGGGGAGGGGGGTCAGCCTGGCCTGGGTCGCTGGTTGGAAAGGAGGAGAAGGGATCTCTGCCCCTCCAGCAGCCTCCCCAGGGAAAGTCGGCCACACAGAGAACTGTTTCCCTGGTAGCCTACAAAGACCCTTCAAAATATCGGGGACTCCTTTCCTGCCAGCTCGTCAACAGAGGCAGGGAAAGTAGGCTTTCTTGTTATTCAAGTCCCTGACCTCCAGGCACGCTTTCAACTTCTCTGAACCTGCCCCCCAAACTCCCGTTCTAAAGAGCCAACTGGACAACTCCTCTGCTTAGTGTCTGACTCCCTAACAGTCACATAAACTCCACGAAGACTGAAGCTTGTCCCTCTGCTGCTGTATTCCAGTGCCTGCCACTGCCTGGCCCACAATTTGGGTACGATAAACATTTACCAAGGATGGTTGAATGGGTGGGTGGAGGATGTTAAACAAAATTCAGTATCTCCCACTCCAAACCAGATCTCCTTCACTGTTCTCCAGTCCAGTGAAAGACGCCACCAATTCGCCCCAGCGGAAGCTCGGATGTCATGCTCACCTCCTCCCTTCCCCGCCCCCACACCCAACCAGTAGTTCCCTCCTGCCTTCCCTCCTCCTTACCGTCCCTGGAATCCACTTATCCCGAAGCACCCTGCCACTTCTGGAGCACCTGCCCTCACCTGGACAACCGTGAGAGCTTCTGGTCTCTCCTCCTCTAGTCCATCCTCCAAGTTGGCCACAAGTAAAACGTTACTCCTCTGCCTGACTGTCCGTGCTCCCTGCCGCCCTCAGAAAAAGTCCAGCCGCTCTACCATACTCTCACCCTCTCACCTCCCCTCTACTGCCTTTCTTCTCTACAAATCCAGCCGCATTAGGCTTCATCATTCCCCAGACACCTCTGCTCACACGCTACCGTGACTTTGCTATACCCTCCCCCCAAACGACTTCTCTACCTGGAAGCCTCCTACTCGTCCTCCAAAGCCCAGCTCAAATACCTCTTCCTTGGAAGCTTTACTGATTCTCACTCCACACCAGGCGCTACCACAGTATGCCCTCCCATCAAAACTCTGAAGACATGGTTACCAGAATGCATTTTCACTGGTCTGAGCACTCCTATGAGTAGAGAAGTCTCATTCATATTTATGTCCCCAGCACCCAAAAGAGGGACCGGTACAGGACAGGGATTCAGTGACAGTTTATTGAATGAACAAATAAGTCAGCAAAAAACACTTTTTTTTTTCTGGCGGCTGGCTGGTTCGGGGATCCAAGACCCGGGTGTTACGAGGCTGCACTCTAACCAACTGAGCTAACGGGCCAGCCATGGAATAAACTCTTCATATAGCATAAGATGTCTACCCTTCATCCCACCCAGCCTTAAAACTCACCTCACCCAGGAAGTCTTCTCCCTCATTCCTTACTTGAAATGATCATAGGTAACACTGAGTGAACATTCACTATGCGCCAGGGACTGTGCTAAGCTCTTTTCCCATATTATCACATTGACTCTCCCCACATAGTAGTCTCTATTTTACAGGTGGCCGAAAGGACCGTACAGTGGGTAAAAGTCTGGGATCTGGCATCAGACAGGTCTGGCCTCCTCCTGGATACTCCACCTACTAGCTCCATGATCTCGAGAATAACAAGGAAGCCTCCTTCCCTGAGAGGTATTTGGAAGACTAAAGGGAATAATCCACATAGCATGCCTGGCGCAGAATAGGCGCTGAGTACATGTTGGCTATTATCATTGTTATGACTCAGAGCAGAGTTGAGACTCCAGGACTGTGCTCTTAATTTCTGCTCTAACTGGCTTAAACTCAGAGAAGTTTCAAGTCCTCTGCACACAGTCCAGCCCTTGATTTTCCCCTCTGGAAGAATGGGAGGGTGTGCTGGCAGCACAGTCTGACACAAGCTGGGGCTCCCAGGCCCAGTGATGGACTGGTCATGAGCCCAATGTTGGGGAAGAAGGCTCTGATCTACCTAGCCCTCCCCACACCTGCCCCAGCCCCACCACCTCCCCAACTCACTCCTTCCGCCTGGAGAGTAGCAAGCAGTCATTGAAGAGATGCAGGTAGACTGCCTTGCTGGACAGCTTCAGCTTAGCAGGGGGCACCGCGGGCAGTGGTGCCAGCTCCACCAGCTCTCCATGACGAACCAGCCAGCGAGCCTGAGAGATTAGCGGGAAGATCTGGGGGGATGGAGGAGGCAAGGGGAGAGGAGAGGTCAGGCACAGGGGCACCCGGCAAAGTGCACAGGATGGGGGTTGGAAGGGTGTGGGCAATGAGGAACTGGCCTGAAGCCCCCAGGGGACGGAGGAAACAAGAGCTGCCCTGTTGTCTGCCCCATCCTGCCAGCTGTGGCCGTGCACCTTGCCCTCAAAGTGGATCTTCTTGCTCAGGTGGATGAGCTCCTCTGTCCTCTTCATGGACTGCACACTGGCGTTACATTCTTGCACCAGCTGCGGAGGCCGTGAATGGGTCACCTGCAGTCCCCCAACCCGGCTCCTAGAGCCCAGCCTCAGACTCCCGCCTGGGGACCAGAGACTCTGACAGCTGGAGGCTCTTTGAGAGAAAGGCTGGGATTCCAGGGAGGACCTTGGAGCCAAAGAGCCCCTGCCCTGCTGAGCTCACCTCCTTGAGTGCATTGAAGGCCTTGGTGGCCATGTCTTCACCTTCGGAGCCCTGTGCCGTCCGCTTCAGGATGTTCTAGAGGGTGGGGTCAGCGCAATGAAGCAGTCTGCCTCCTTCCCTTGACCTTGCCCACCCAAGGGTGCCCAGAAGGGGCTGTGGAGGTCGCTGCAGTATCTCCCTTGCCAGCCCTCACTGCAGCCTGAGGCCCTCTAGGTACCTCCACCAGCATCTTGAGGCGGGTGATCCTCTGAAAGGGCAGGATGAGGAAGGAGGTGAGGGGCAGACGCTGGCACACAGGAGACTCCTCCAGGCGAGCCAGGATGCCAGGGAACTTGGGGTTCTCCAGGCTGGAAAATGGGGAGGCATCTGGAGTCACACCTGGGCTTGAACTCCTGGGATCCATGACCCCCGCCACCCCATTGTTTCTTTAGGTGCCTTCTCGGCACATCTTTCCTGCCTTCCTACCTTTTCCTGGTCACAGAGCCCGTTTGAGGGACGCATCCCCTCCCAAGACCCATCCCCAGTCCTTGCGCCTACACCTGCCTGACACTTCCCCCATCCTCCCCGCTTTCAGAGCCCCCAGCCCTACAGCAGGCGCTGGTAGGTGCGCTCCTGGTAGGCCTGGTTGGTGACGTAGGGCAGGTAGACGCGGCGGAAGGCCGGGCAGTGGTGCAACACCACGTCGCACACGCTGAAGCGCAGCACATCCGCCTCCAGCCGCTGCTCCAGGTCCTGCAAGAACCTGACGGGTCGGGGAGGCGTCAGGCGGGCTCAGCCAACTACAGGCTGGCACCCTGCCCCCTTCCAGGCAAGACCACTCCCTCACCTCTCGCTGGTGCTCTTGACCTCGGGCAGTTTGGAAAACAGCCACTGCTTGTCCTGCGCCCCCAGACACTCACTCAGCTCTGCAGAGCCTAAGAAGTGGCCCACGGCCACCGACAGGCTGTGGATGTATGAGGCCTCAGAGGTGATCAGCTCAAACTTGGCCTGAGGGAGGGAGGACGCGGGGTTGAAAGGGCCGGGCCCGTCCACCCCAGATGCCCTGGCCTCCCATGCCCCACCCCTAAGCTGGCGCCTGGCTCGATCCCGAGACCCCCCTTCCTGCCACGGGCAATTGTTCAAGCCCACTGAAGCCCTCGAACTCCCCGCTTCCTCTAAGCCAGCCCCCCAGGACCGGTCCCGGCCATCCCGAGGCCCTGTCCCGCAGGCGGTGCCCCTGCCACGATCCCGCCCTCCCTCCGACCTGCCCCTGCCCTCGGCCCCGCCTAGTCCCGCGCCCACCACGCGTTTGCGCCCCCGATGGCTCCGCCCTCTGCTGGCTCCGCCCTCTCCTAGGCTTCGCCCCGTTGCCCGCCCCCCTCGTCTAGCGTCCCCACAGCTACTCTGTCCTTGCTTTCAGCCCCCCGACCGGGTCAGATCCTAGCACCCAACCTCCGCATTGACAGTCCCGACGGCCCCACCCCGTCTTGTGCCCCGTCCTACTGCGGCCCGGGTCCCAGCTACGTCCCGAGACCACCTACTCCTGGCCCGCCCCCTCCGTTGCCCCACCCCGCCTGGGCCCCGGGAAGCCCCGCCCTCCTGGCTTGCAGCCCCATCCTCTAGTGGCCCCGCCCCCTCCGTTGCCCCACCCCGTCCGGGGCCCGGGACGCCCCTCCCACC
>NW_007737679.1:5954-10509 GCF_000696425.1 Galeopterus variegatus | reverse complement strand
GGCGCGGCGCCCGCCCCGGCCCCCGCTCCCGCCTTGCAGGCCCCCTGGCCCCACCCCGCCCACCTCCTGCAGTTTGCAGTCGCGCAGACTCAGCGTGGCCAGGACGCCACTGCCGCGCACGTCGGGGATGTCCTGCCACAGCGAGAAGGTGGAGCCTCGCGCCGAGCGCTGCGCCCGGAAGGAGCTGCTCGGGGAGAGGTTGGCGCGCGGGGGCCCGGGCCCCTCCTCCGCGCCCTCCGCCTCGTCCCCCGGGCCCTCCTCCTCGCGCTGCTGCCGTCGCAGTTCGCGGGCGCTGGCCACGTCGCTGTATTCCTGGTAGAGGACAGCTGGGCGGGGAGAGAGGGGAGAGGGCCTGGGGTGCCCGCCAGCCCCGGCCCGGATCCTCCCCCATGCCTCCAAGAGCCCGCCTCCCCTAACAGCCTTTGTGGCTGTTCAGATCTTGGGACCCAGTGAATTTATTCATTCACTCATTCATTCATTCGTTCCATAAACATTAACTGAGCACCAACTTCGTGCTAGATACCCCTGTGCTAGATACTTAGTATTCGATTCTCTCCCTCTCACAGGATCCCTGTCTCTCAACTCTCCAAACCCGTTTTTCCGTTTCCACCTCCTAGCCCCTTCCTCCGCGACCCCCTCCCACGTACAGTTAAGGAGGAATCGTGACTGGCGCCGCTCACTGGCGCTCCTGGAGTCCACAGGCGGCTCTTCCTGCGTGTCCAGCCTAGGAAAGAGAAAGTGTCAGGGCCTTTCTTGGCCTGCACCCTGCCTCAGACCCGAGCCAGGAGTGGGAGGTGATACCTGGGCTCGGGCCAGCCGCCACGGCCTTCGCTTGGGTCCACAGGGGCTGGCAGCGACCCGCTGTCCATTCTCATCTCTATACTTCGAGAATCCCTTCCAGACGCTTTCCCTGGAGAGGGTAAGAGCTAAGGGTGGGTGGTCTGGAGAGTGGCCCTGGGCATGGGGACACCACACCCCAGCTGACCAGCACCCAGTCTCAGGTGCTCTACACTGCATCTGTCTCATGGGCTGCTGGGGGCCCAGGGGAGGAGCTGGTACCTTCCCGGGCTGCTCCAGTGCCTGACCCTGGGGTCAGGGCCCTGGCTGCTGAATTCCGCCCCAGGCGCAGAGAAGAGTGCAGCCGGGTCATCAGCTCAGAGGCTGAGAAGCGCCTACGCTCGGGCCCATCGAGGCCCGCTCGGGAGGACCCAGACAGCTCCAGTGGCCTAGGCTCCTCTGTACTCAGGGCCTGCTCCTGCGGCGACTGGCCAGGCTGCAGGAAGACAGTGTGGGCCTCAGGGCTGCCAGCAGCGTCTTCACACTGGTACACCCTCATCTTGCGCCCTGTGGGGTAGCCGGGTGGAGTGAGAACACAGGCTGGCACCCACGCCACGGGAGCCTCTCCCAACCTCCTCCCTGCTGCTGCCCTGTGGCCCTGAGGTTCAGGCAGCATGCCCAAGGGAAAGGCCTATGTTTCTGCTGGCATCTGGTCCCCAGAGCCATGAGATCAACAAGAGGGTAAAGAGAGCACAGTGTCTGACTGCAGTGGGCAAAGGGGCCAGGGTGCCCAGAACAGCCAGTCACTTGATGTGTAACCTTGGACAAGTCACTTCCATCTGGTCCCCAGAGCCATGAGATCAACAAGAGGGTAAAGAGAGCACAGTGTCTGACTGCAATGGGCAAAGGGGCCAGGGTGCCCAGAACAGCCAGTCACTTGATGTGTAACCTTGGACAAGTCACTTCCCTTTCCTGAGCCCTAGTTCCCTTATCATTAAAATCTACCACTTGTCCTGACTTTGGGGGGAACTTTGACTCTTTAAAGGATTCTAAAAGAGCCACCCAGCCCCTCCACTGTCTGCCCCACTGGGCCACACACCCCCCAGGGTGACTCACAGGCTGACTTCTTCTCTGAGCCATGGCTGGCCCGACGCTGTGGCTGTGGGTGCTGGGGACTCCAGGGTGCCTCCAGAGCTGGGGGCTGGGCACTGGGGCAATGCGGCCAGCTGCCAGCCCTGCTGGGCCGCATCCCTCCACTGGTGGAGATCTCTATATCTGGGCCTCCTGGAGATGCTGGCCATAACAGCCCTTGGAGAGGGGCTGGGGTCCCCAGGGACCAGCGGCTGCCAGGAGCCCGCAGCTCCTCCGAGGTGACAGGGAAAAGATCCAGACACACAGGGCTCAGGGGCTGCAGCGTGGGCAGCTCCACAAAGGACAGACTCTCCTGCTGGCACACGGCTACTGGGTGGTGGACAATGCCAGGTGGCCCAGCTAGGTGGGACTGAAGGGTCGCTGGTGGCCCACAGTCCATTCCTCCTTTGCTCTGCCTCCCACCTGGGCCTGCAGGGGAGAAGGTATCAGACCCAGACACAGGACAGCAGGACTGGCTAGTAAGGCACCCATGTCCTGAAGGCCTGGACAAACCCTGTATACACATGTGTACACACATTTGTACAAATACACTCACTCCTAATTATGTAATAATAGCTAGTACTTGGCATTTACTGAATGGCAGGCCAAGTGCTTTGTACCTATTATCTCATTTAATCTTCACAAGAACTCTGTGAGATGATGCTGTTATTATCCCCATTTTATAGGTGAGGACAGAAGGCACAGAGAACTTGTTATTTGGTAAGTGGTGGAGCCAGGATTCTAACCCAGGCACCCAGACGTTCTAGCTTTCGAGTCTGTGCTTTCTCTAACACACACTGACATTTGATCAGACATACAGATACATACATTGTCACACAAATCCATGTTTCAACATATACATCCACACACATTTTCTCCCAAGTATATATGCACACTTTCACAGATAGACATTTCAAATTCAGGACCACACATTCACGGACACATGCCTTTTTACACAGCTACATACATTCACACCGACAGCCCACCCAATATTTACACAAACACCCACACTTTCTCGCACTCCTGTGCCATTCACACACACACAACAGGATGTAGACACAATCACACATGCCCCCAATTCCTTGTTTTGGTGTTACCCAACCCCCCAGCCCCATGCCCAGAGCTTCAGCCTTCAGTGCTGAGTGGTGCCCACACCCATGCCAAGCTGGCTGGGAGGGTCACAGGCAGGCAGGCGGGACACCACCCAGATTAGGCTGGGCCATCCCAGAGAACGGCAGGGAGGTGTCCCAGCACTTCAGCTTGGGGTGAGAGAGGGGTTTTCCCCCATTCCAGCTTCTACTGGATCGGGCCAGGCTGAAAGGGTCCTTTCTGGGCAGGAAGTCATCCCTGGGGAGACTGCCAGAGCCTCAGGACAAGCCTAGTGATCCCAGGGGTCCAAGCTCCCATAGCCTTTGCCCCGTGGCCCTCCGCCGGCCACCCCCCTGCAGTCCCTCACCTCTCCAGCTGAGGCCCGCTGCTGATGCTGTTTGGCTGCTCCGGCAGGGGAAGCCCTCTCTCTGCCCAGCTGGCTGGGGGAGATCCCACCCAGACAAAGAGTTTGATTCATCAAACCCTGTGGTGAGGCAAGCGGGAGGGAGGGAGCAGGCAGCGGGCTGGGCGGGGGCCTACCCTAGCCTGGCCTTGCTGTGGGCAGGCGGGGCAGCAAGGACCCCCCCAGCGGCCCCCTCAGGCCAAAGGGGCAGTGCCCAGCCTGGCAGGGCCAGGAGACCCAGGAGACAGAGACTGAGAGAGACCTAGAGAAACGGAGAACACTTAAGACAGCAATTCAGAAACTGAGACCTCAAGACACAAAAACAGAAAAGCCACAGATGCTGAAATGTTCAGGGACTCAGAGATGGAGACAGAGAGACAGAGACCCTGAAAATTTCAGACAGACCAGATTCTCAGACAGACGTGGAGCCTAGAAAAACCCTGGGAGACAGATGGACAAACACTTCATGCCCCACGGGCTTGCCAATCTAGTGAGGGAGCCAAAACCCCAAACAGTTACAACCCAGGTTGGCAAGAGCCAAGCCCTGGGAACCATCAGAGTAGGGTGCTGGGCTCAACTCGACCTGGGTATTCCAGGAAGGCTTCCTGGAGGAGGTAATAGCTAACTGCTGCATGGCTGAAATACCCAGGGACCCAGTGCACATAGATAGAGAGGGCACCTTGGCCTAAAGTAGTGACAGTGTCAGTGACCCTCAGAGCGAGGGAGAGAGGGAGAAAAGGACCTGGTTGGGGACGGCTGGGTCTGTGGCTGGGCCCCATCCTCTGCACAGCCTCCAGCTGCTTCTCCCCCCACTCCCACCTCTGCAGCTTCCTTCATGTCCTCCTTGGGGAAGGGGCTGGCTGCTTCTAAGGTCCCTCCCTACAGTGGCAGCTCTAGCTTGTACCTTTAGCCTCTGTCCTTCAGGCCTGAAGAGCGCCATAAGCAAGTGTCCCTAAGCCTCAGTTTTGTTACCTGGCAAATGGTGCAAATAGGATGGTAACTTTGTACTGCTAATGTGAGAATTACTAATGCAAGTTAAGCACCTAGTGCCTAGCGACAGCTGTGTCATTCATAGTCATTCTTCAGAGTATGATTATTATCATCAGTTTTTATCTAGTCAGGGGGATGGCTCGGGCCATCACACAGATGGGCAAG
>NW_007737679.1:3631-5743 GCF_000696425.1 Galeopterus variegatus | reverse complement strand
TAAGCCTCAGTTTTGTTACCTGGCAAATGGTGCAAATAGGATGGTAACTTTGTACTGCTAATGTGAGAATTACTAATGCAAGTTAAGCACCTAGTGCCTAGCGACAGCTTTGTCATTCATAGTCATTCTTCAGAGTATGATTATTATCATCAGTTTTTATCTAGTCAGGGGGATGGCTCGGGCCATCACACAGATGGGCAAGATGAAGCAGCTAGGGTCTTACACAAACCACATTGTAGGAGCCTGGGGAACGAGGTACAGGAGGCCACTGCCCACCAGACGGGTCCCTTTCTCATTAGAAATCAGAAGGCCTCAGCACAGAAGCCCCCCTTGCTTCTGTGGACACACACGTGCAAACAGGTACACATGCTCCTGCTCCCTTGTATTCTGGGAGACTCTTTCCACTTGGGTTCTGAAAGCCCCTGGAGGGCAGGGGAGACACCCTCACCCCCTCATTTGCAGGGATAAATAAGCAAAACATTGAGCTCTTGGGGCAGGAGCACCCCCAGTTGAGGCCTCAGAGGAGAAGGTGAGGTGAATGTGAGGAGAGGGAAGGTGGAAGGCTTTCTGGGGAGACACGCTGGAGGCAGGTCCCTAAGGAAGAAGTCAGGAGTGCGCCCACCTCCACCTATGTCCAGGCCAAGGGGCACTGGGAATGACCCATCCACCTGGGATGCCAGCCCTGTGGCCTTGCAGGGATGTGGCCCACCCAGCCTCAGTGTTGGGGATCAAGAAGGGACAGAGCTGTGTTCATTATGTGTGTAGCTCATCTCTGTTAGAAAAAAGGGAAAAAAGCCTCAGGAAGAGAACTGGCCCCAGGTAGCAGGGACATTACCTGCCCAAGACATGATCACAGGACAGAGATGCTAGTGTCCAGTAAGCAAGGGTCATTCTGGAACCCAAAGAGAAAACTTTTGCCCAAGGTTCAAGGCCCAGTGTTGACACTGACCAGCTGTGTGGCCTTAGGCAAGTCACGAGTCCTGGGCTTCAGTATCCCCATCTTTAAAGTGGCCCCTAAGGGCCCCCCCAGCCGCCCCCTCTAAGGAACCTGTGTCATCATATGTGTTTCTGCAGGCCAGAAAGGATGGTCAGTGGCCAAGGAGAGCACCACCCAGTGGGCACTGCTAATCACAGGGGACAAGGGGCCCACTTGGCGGGGCTGGCAGACAGTCTCTGGACATTACCATTGTCCAGTGAAAGCTTCTTCTGGCCTCCTGTACCCTGCCTTTCCCTGCCCCCTCCTGGTGCCTCTTGCTCTGCTGCCCAGAGGAGCAGAAACCCTGCCAGGGCCCTTCTGCCCCTTAAGGGACAAAACCAGATGGAAGGTCATGGCTAGAAAGGGGATCCAGACCAAGTGGTCTGCAGAGCCCCAGGAGGCCATAAGTGGGTCAGGGCCAGGATCATAGGCCAGGCAGGCAGCACAAAGGACTCACTTGGGGAAGACTGGCGGGAGGAGGATGGGGCTGCTGGCACCGGGTGGGGCCCTACCTCAGCCAGGGAGCTCCGTCCAGCTGCCGGCACGGTCCAGGGCTCCAGGCCACCCTAGGGGCTCTGGGGTTGCAGCCAAGTCCTCAGGGGGCCATGTCAGCATGGCCCCTGAGCCGGGCAGTGCAAGCTCCTGGGTATTGTGTGGGGCAGGGAAGGGGGAGGTGAAGGCGGAGGGAACCTTGCGAGAGGCAGGCGGCTGTCTCAACGTGTCTGCTCCCCGCCCCCCTTCCCTGGAACCGGTTTGGCCAGTCTGGGGTACAAGAGGGGGGCTGGAACAATAGGAGTCCTATGCCCAGGAAAAGATCTGAAGGACCCCAGACCTACGTCCTAAAGGTGGGGGAAGCACTGCTTTAGCTCCTAGGAGGCAGGGCACCCCTCTTCTGGAGCTTCCCAAATGTCAGGTGTGCTCAGGGGACTTCTTGGGGTTGGGGAGCACACTGGGAACTTCACAGAGAATCTCCTAAGCCTTGGACTCTTCAGGGACCCTGAGAACTCTGGTGACCCTCTCTGAGTCTTTTACTGCATCTATAAAACAGTAACACTCATCTCTGTTTGGGAGACAGAAATCAATCTTAAAAGTTGGTGATGTGACATCTGGCATCATCCTGGATGGTCCCTCCAGCA
>NW_007737679.1:0-2540 GCF_000696425.1 Galeopterus variegatus | reverse complement strand
CTTATCAGGAAAGTACTATATATGAGGCTTGCACCAGTTGAGTTGTGTACATTATCCCATTCAAATCTTTCATCAGTTCTACAAAGTCTCTCTTTTACAGATCATGAAATTGAGGTCCAAGGGATTAAATAACTTGCCCACGGTCACACAACTAAAAATGAGTAGAACTAGTACTGAAACCCAGGTCTGTCCGATCCCACCACCGATCTATGTCCTTAACCACTGCCTGGTACTGCTTTACCAGGCTTTTGGGAGGGTCCTGTGAAAAGTGTGTGAAAGTCTGTTGGAAGGTGTCTCGGCTGACCTAACTAACAACCTTTTGTTGTTATTCATACACACAGGCCTTAATGAGCACACAGGGCAGGGCGCTTCATGGCCCAGACCCCAATGAACTCTCCCCCAGAGAAATTCCCTTAGCTGGCAACTGATGACCGTTGAGTTCAGAGTGATTAGGGGCCTTCCAGAGCTTCATCACATGGTAAAGAGACACTGCAGCCAGTGGGTGGGACCAGGTGGCGGTGAGAGGTGGCACACTGGGGCACACAGACAGGTTTATTGTCAGCATTGTACAAAGGGCAGGAGGCAGGGAACGTGGAGAGGGAGACAATGCAGGGCTAGGGATGTCCAGAGAACTCCAACCCTCCCCATCCCAGCTCAGGAGCTGGCTGTGGGGCCGCATCCAAGGCACTGCCCAGACCCCTAGCTGGAAGCCAGAGGACTTAGGGTCCTGGAAGGGCAGTCCTGCCTCACTCGCCCCTGCATCCTGGGCTCCGGAGACAGCAACCCTGCTGCAGCAGACAGCACCGCTTGGTCAGGCTGAACACTGGCCCTCCAGAGCAGACACCACCCCTCCGCCCCCACGTGCGGAAAAGTGGAAGAGAGGGGCGTGGCGTGGGCGGGTTTGATGAAGGGCGGGACCAGGAGGAAACTACTGGGAATCCGGCCAATCCCGCCGCTGGGCGATGACAAAAAAGGGCGGGGCTGGATAGGGCGGAGCTAAAGTGTGAGGGCGTCTGGGGCGTGGTCATTCGTGGGGGTGGGGCCAGGGTCCGCGAACCTTGCTGGCCTAAAAGCACCGCCTCCCGGCTGTCCGCCAGGCCCTGCTTGGCCAGGTAGCGCTCGCGCTTTACCTTGGTAGCCAGGGCAGCTGGCACATCGGGCACGAGCCAGGCAATGAGGCGCAGGAAGAAGAAGACCACGTGCTGGGGAGAAGGGGGGCCGAGAGACAATGATTGATTGCCTTATCAATTTTAATTTATAGAGTGCTTACCGTGTGCAAGGCACTATTCTGAGGATTTTCCGGATATTAATTCATTTAATTCTTGCAATAACTGTATGAGGTGGGTATAATTTCGACTTCCGTTTTACAGGTGAAGAAACCGAATCATAAAGGGGTTGTCATTTGCCTGAAGACATAGAGGTATGATTCCCCCCAACACTAGGGCTACTAAAAGAGGGTCTTAAGCAAAGCTGGAGGGAGAATGCTTCCTCTCCTTTCTCCAAGTCTCTTGCCAGGAAATAATAATATTAGTAGTAGTGATATTAATTCATTGAGCACTTAGTGTGCCAGGCACTGTGGAAGTGCTTGACTTCCACATAAGATCTTCTTCCACTCTATGAAGAAGATCTCATTATATAACAGGCCGGTCGGCGACAAAGCCTGAGCTTGAAACCAGGTCTGTCTGAGACGTGGCTGAGCCTACCTCGAAAGCGATGATGAAGCCCAGACGCACAACCAGCGGCTTCCAGCAGAAGAGGGTGAGGTTTCCCCCTGCGCGTGGCGAAGAGCTCTGTACCTGGTTTGTGGGATCCGGGGAGGCTCTCTGACCTCGGCTCCGAACGCCGCACTCCCGACCTTCCCCACGCCTAGAACCTGGCTCTGCCCCTTCAGCATTTTTCAGCCGGCTCCGCGCATCTGTCTGCGGGGCGGACTCAGTTTCTTGCCCTCCCAGCGGCCCCGCCTGCAGATTCAGCGCCCCGCCCCTCCGACAGGCCCCNAAATCAATCTTAAAAGTTGGTGATGTGACATCTGGCATCATCCTGGATGGTCCCTCCAGCACGGCCACTCTTTGCAAATGACCCATCCTTTCCAAAGGCCTCCTCCACCACGAAGCCTTCCCAAACTTTACTCCACACTGACTGAGTCCTCAATAAACCAATTCAAATAGCCAAAGTCAAAACGGCCTCCTGTAAGGAGCAGGTTCTCCTGTAAGGACCTGCTCTGTGCCTGGCATGCAATCTTCTGGAGCCTGAGAAAGGAAAAGCTGCTTTCCCCTAATACTACCTGCCATTTATTTGAGCACCCAGCAATTGCCAGGTACTTAATCTTCATATGAATGTGTGTACAAATACTAATATTCATGTGGCTAATAACTCTTATTGTACACTTACTATGTGCCAGGCACTGTTCTGAGCACCTCACATGTATGTATTCAATCTCCACCACAGCCTTATGAGGTAGATACTTTTTCTGCTCACACTTATCAGGAAAGTACTATATATGAGGCTTGCACCAGTTGAGTTGTGTACATTATCCCATT
>NW_007737678.1:41925-50768 GCF_000696425.1 Galeopterus variegatus | reverse complement strand
TGACAACACCAAGCCAAGGGTTGAGATCCCCTTACCGGTCATCTTTAAAAAAAAAAAATGAGTGTGTTCGATAGCAAATGCTAACTAATTAACAATATGTAAATGGTATTTGAAAATTCTAAAAGTAATCTAATAACTCAGTATGTTTATGCGATACTTGCATATCCATTACTGTGTGTATTAGTCTGTGTCTGTTGCTTATAACATATATGCCTGAAACTGGGTGATTTATAAGGAAAATGAAATTTATTGCTTACAGTTTCTAATGCTGGGAAATCCAAAGTCCATCTGGTGCTGGTGACAGCAACCCAGGGGTCTCACATTGCAAGATGGTGGAAGCAGAGAAGGCAGAGCGAGAGCAAGAGAGGGACAGACTCTCCTCTCTCTTCTTTTAAAGCCCTCAGAAACACACCCCTGACCACCATTTTTAATTCATTCACTAAGGCATGGTCTGACAATCTAATCACCTCTTCAAGGCCCCACCTTTCAATTACTGTTAATAGGATTTCTCACCCTGTAACAGTCACAGTGGGGGCTAAGTTTCTAATACATAAAACTTGGGGGACACAACTCAACTTCAGTGAGTTTTGAAGGACATAATTCTATCCACTACACTGGTGTATTATTAAATTGATAGCAACAATAAATCACACAAAGGCAAATTGCAAAATCTAACTTATATGTAATCAGTGCTTGTCACGTAGTTGGCACATTTCACTACTCTGGGACTTCTGATCCTGCCTATACACACAAAAATACCTCTCTTTACACACCCATACCATGAAAGATGCTAAGAGAAAAAATGAGTAAACAAGTGTTTTTTTTAAATTTCCTTCCTTTACTGAAATTGTTTTGATGGTTCAGGAGAGACAGTAAGCATAGTGGTTATACATTCAGGGCTTAGTCTATAAGTCAGACAAACCTGGGCAGAATCCTGACTTAGAAATTTAGCTGTGTGATTCAGGCAATTTACTTATGTACAGTCGGGATAATGATAGTGCCTACTTCATAGAATTGTTGTGAGGATGAAATGAGGTTAAGTTTGTAAAGCACTTGGTACAGTACCTGGACTACAGGAAGTACTCAGTAAATGTTTAGCTCTTCTTATACACTCTTAAACAAAATTACGAGGCCATTGTTTTGAACCGAGACCGGACCAAACCAAAATGGAATCACTCATGCTAAATGCCACATAATGAAACTGAAATTTTAAGGAAGGAGATGGATCCCAAAACAAGCTAGTTTTTCCTGAAAACAGGAGATTCTAGTATACCTGAGTCAGCATAATAAGGAAGTCTCCTTAACCCTTACCAAAAAATGTAACCCAAAGTAACTTGACATTAACCAGTTTTTTTCCTATTGTTCTGTTTCCTTGCTCCCCCCCTTACAAAACCCACTGTTCTTCTATTGCCCCGTGGAAGCTCTCATTCTGTTTTGTAGAATGGAGGCTGCCCTAATTCATGAAATGTAAAATAGTCCAACTGTTTTGAAAAATGTCTGGCAGTTCCTCAGATGATTAAACATAGAGCTACCATATAACCCAGCAATTCCACTCCTAGGTATATACCTAGGAGAAATGAAAGCGTATGTACCTACACAGAAACTTGTACATGAATGCTTATAGCAGCATTATTCATAACAGCCAAAAGGTGTAAACAACCCAAATGTCTATCAGTGGATGAATGGATAAACAAAATATGGTATATCCACACAATGGGTTATATTATTCAGCCATAAAATGGAATGAAATTCTGATGCTACAACATGGATGAACCTCAAAAACACTACATTAAGTGAAAGAAGCCAGTCACAAAAGACCACATTCTACATGATTCCATTCATACAAAAGTCCAGGATAGGGAAATCTAGGGACAAAAAGACTAGTGGCTGCTTAGGTCTTGGGTAGGAAGGTGGAAGGGGGGAATAGAGGGTGAAAACGAAAGGGTATGGGGTTTCTTCTTGATGTGATGAGGATGTTCTAAAATTGACTATAGTAATGGTTGCACAACACTGTGAATATACTAAAAATCATCAAATTATACACTTTAAGTGGGTAAACTATGGTATGTGAATTATAGCTCAATAAAGCTGTTAAAAATGTTGTGAAAGACTTCTTTGGAAACACATTGAAATAACTGTTCTCTGGAGCAAGATGCTGCCTTGAAATGTGCTCCCTGATTTTAACAGGGATAACAGAATCCCTGGCTGGAAAAAGCCAAGCTAACGCCTAACTGTCAGAGGCACAGTGGAAACAGCTATTGTAATAGGCTGCAGGAGAGGAGAGTAATCAGAGCAGTTTGCTCCAGAGGGATATTTGGCCATGGCTAATTGTTCTTGGGGTACTTAGGATTGAAACAGACAAGCAGCACACTAAAGTTTACATGATCTGTATAACCAAAACATTATAGCTAAAAAAAGATTCAACTTTTGTCATAGTCTCTTGCCAAAACTCAATCAGGTCACAATTTTTGAACGTGATTAATGAGAGCAAAACTAGGTGCCATAAGGAAAGGCTCTGTAAATAACCCCACAAGTATCTATTCCAAATCTTCTACCTAGCATTTTCACAAAGGAATTCAAGAGATAACTGCACTAGAGAAGGAGAAAAACCTATTTCTTTCAATATTGTTAAGCATTGGTTTTTAGCCAACACTAATCCCTTACAACCCAGAAGACTACTGTGATCCACTAGTCAGTCGAGCCTTGGAGGTTTTTCCCCAAGTTTGCCTGTTGGTGGAGCCAACAGGACCACAGGCATGCTGGGATTCTCTCTCCAGTTCTTGAATGTGTAGTTGGAACACTTATACTCACTAATTAGCACAATCCCTACTTCGGTTTCTTAACCTATAAAATAAGAAGGGACCTAATAGTAAAGTATCTTGAACGCCCTTTCCCAAATAAAATAAATTCAAGAAAGTCAAGAAGGACATAAGGCAGGAATACAGTGCCACCATCAAAGACTCAAAAAATTCATTCCTGGTCACCTAGTGTTAGAAAAGAAAAAGAAAAAAAAAAGACTTGAAAGTGCAAGGGTGATTATTCCTGTCACATCCCATTCAAATCACCTAGTTGGTCTATTCACAAGATAGAGGGATTTAGGAGAATGAAAATGTATTATTTCAAATTTAATAAGATAATGATGCTACTTGAAATTGCTGTCCCATATAAAGTAATAGTACACTCCTTTTCTATCCTCTGGAAGAATTTATTGAAGTTGCTGGGATTATTTCTTCCTTAAATGTTTGGTATAATTTCCAGTGAAGTCATCTGGACCTAGAGTTTTCTTTCTGGAAAGGTTTTAAATTACGGATCCAATTTCTTTAACAGTTATAGGACTATTCAAATTTGTTTTTTATTCCTATACCGGTTTCGAGAAATGGTATTTAAGAAATTTTTTATTTAATATTTACATTTTTAATAATATAATGCATTTTTAAACTGACAAATAAAATTGTAATATTTATCATGCACGTTTTGAAATATATACAGTTCAGAATGGCTAAATACAGCTAATTAACATTGCGTTACCTCACAAAGCATTTTTGTGGTGAGAACTCTTAAAATCTACTCAGCATTTTCCAAGAATATGATAAATTGTTTTTAACTATAGTCACCATGTTGTACAATAGATCTCTTGAACTTATTCCTCCTATCTGAAATTTCCATCCTTTGTCCAACATCACCCAACCCCAGTCCCCACCCACTGCCCCAGCCCCTGATAACCACCATTCTACTCTCTCCTTCTATGAATTCAAGTTTTTTAGATTCCACATATAAATGAGATCATGCAGTATTTATCTTTCTGCACCTGGCTTATTTCATTTAACATAACATCCTCCACGTTCATGCATGTTGTCACAACTGACAGGATTTCCTTTTTTATAGCTGAGTAGTATTCCTTGTGTCTATATGCCACATTTTCTTTATCTATTCATCTCTGATGGACACTTAGACTGACTTCATATCTTGGCTATTGTGAATACTGCTGCAATGAACATGGGAGTACAGATATCTCTTTGATATACCGATTTCATTTCCTTTGGATATATACCCAGTAGAGGGATTGCTGAATCACATGGTAGTTGTATTTTTAGGGTTTATTTTTTTTTACTGTTTTCCATAGTGTCTGTACTAATTTACATTCCCACCAACAGTTTATAAGAGTTCCCCTTTTTCCACATCCTCACCAATACTGTTTGTTATCTTTCATCTTTTTTATAATAGCCATTCTAACAGGTGTAAGGTGGTATCTCATGGTGGTTTAAACCTGTGTTTCCCTGATGATTAGTGATGTTCAGCATTTTTTCATATACCTGTTGGCCATTTGTATGTCTTCTTTTGAGAAATGTCTATTCAGGTCCTTAATCCATTGTTTAATCGGGTTTTTTGTTTTCTTGCCATTGAGTTGAGTTCTTTACATATTTGGATATTAACCTTTTGTCAGATGTATGGTTTGCAAATATTTTCTTTCATTCTGTAGGTTGTCTCTTCATTGTGTTGATTATTTCCTTTGCTTTCCAGAAGCTTTTTAGTTTGATGTAGTCCCATTTGTCTATTTTTGCTTTTGTGTGCGCTTTTGGCATCAATAATGCTTCTTTACTATCTTTTTAATGTCTACAAAATGTAACGATGCTTCTTTTTTCATTTTTCATACAGATTTTTAGTGTCTTTTTTCTTGACATTTCTTACCAGATTTTATCCATTGTCCATTCTTTTACTTTCAAACTTTCTGTATCCTTATGTCTTAGATACATCTCTAGTATAGACAAAACATTTGAGTTTTTGAAAAATCCAGTTTAAAATATTTGTCTTATAATTGTGGAATTTAGAACCTTTAATGTAATAACTGATCTATTTGGGTTTTAATCTACCATCTTACACTGTGCTTTTTATTCCCAACCCCCTCTTTTCCTTTTTAAGAAAAATTAATTATCATTCCACTTTTCCCATCACTTTGGAAAATATACACAATTTGTCTGTTATTTTATTAGTTTCCCTGGAAACTAAAATATGCCCTCTTCCTGAATCAGATGCAAGGAACTTAGGATATTTTAACCCACTTACTTTTATTCTGACTTCCATGCTATTCTTGTCACATATATATTTAACTACAAAAGACATTATTACTATTACTATTTAAACAGTGTTAATTTGAATTCAACCACATATTTGCCTATTTTATTGCTCATGATTTCTTCCTTCATCTCCGATAATTCAATCTGTAATCATTCTCCTTTTACCCGAAGAACACACTTTACAATTCCCTTCAGTGTGGATATGCTGGTGGCAATCTCAGTTTTTGCTTCAAATGTCTTTCTCTTTCATTCCTAAGAGATACTCTTGCCAGATAAAGAATTTGACAGTTATTTTCTTTCAGTATATTTAAGACATTCATCTACTGTCTTCTCACTTCCACTGTTGCTATAGAGAATTCAAATGTCAGTCTAATAGTCAGTTCTTTGAATGTCAATGTTTTCTTGTTTGGGTGTTAAGTTACTGTCCTTGTCTTTGGTTTTTTACCATCTTGGGATTCATTGGATTTCTCCTGAATTGATATTGTTAGTAGATAGATATACATATATAGGTATATGTACATCTATTTATCTATAAATAGAGAAATATATGTAGATATATCATCTACTATTCCCAGTGATCAATCCCTTTATCCTAGTATTTACACCCTTATCAATGTCTTTCCTAGACTGTACCAGGGACAGTCTCTGTGACCAACAGCAGAAGTGATGGTATGTCACTTCTAAGATGACATTATAAAAGACTGCCTTCTGTCTTAGATTCTCTCTCTCTCTCTCAACAAGCTTCCATATTATAAGTAGTCCCATTGAGACACCTCTAGTCAAGAGTCAACAGGGAACTAAGACCAGAAAACAATCATGTGAGTGAGCCTGAAATTGGATTCTCCAGTCCTATTTGAGGTCTCAGATAACCGTATCTCTGTCCATTAGTTTGGCTGCCACCTCATTAGAGACCCTGAGCCTGAACCCTCCAGCTAAGCTGCTTGTAGATTCCTGACCCACAAAAACTGTAATGTGTATGTTTTAAACTGCTGAGTATCAGGGTGACTAGTTATGTAGCAGATAACTAATATAACCAGTTTTTTGAATTGTCTTCAGCAAGAGAGTTTGTCTGCATTAATTATTCTGCCATTCCTAGAAGCAGAACTTCTGACAAGCTGTTTATTTTTATTCTTTCCTATCATCTTTGGGACAGAGTAAATTTTTTAATTCCATTTTACCTTAAAATATTTCTTAAGTTACACACTCTATTCCTATTCATTTAGTGATTATGCTTAACATTTTAACATGAATACTTCATTTATAGAATATTTTGAACTTAGAACTAAACTCTGATCACACCCTCCCATCTTACGTGTTATTATCCAACATTTTAACTACCTTGGTTTCCAGTGCGCCACCGGGCCGGCCCTTTATTCTCCAAATTTGACATTTAAATTTTTTATACAATTAACATTTCATTAGCTATATCTACATATTTAACACTCTTTTCATCTTCTTTCTTGTATTTCAGAATTTCCTTCTGGGATAATTTTTCATCTTTTGAAGTACACTCTTAAAAGTTCTCCTAGTAAGGATCTGTTGGTGATAAACTCTCACATTTTGTTTTTCTAAAAATATAATTTTTGCCATCATTCTTGAACAGTTTAGCTGGACATATAATTCTGCCTTGACAATTATTTTTTTTCAACCATTTGAGGATGCCAATAACTTCTGATTTTACTCTGCTATCTTACTCTACTGTATTCCACTGTTCAATTACTCTACTGACTTCTGGTTTTCATTGTTTCTATTAAGAAATCTGCTATAAATCTAATTGTGATTTTTTCCAGTAGGTAATTCCTTTTATCTCCTGTTATTTTAAATACTTCTCTCTGTCTTGAAGATTCTGATGTTTCACCAATCTGTGTCTTAATGTAAATTTTATTTATCCTGCTTGGCATACATTGTGCTCTTGAATCTGAGATTCATGTCTTATTTCAGTTCTGGAAAATTCTCAGATATTATATTTTCAAACATAACGTCTCCCAATATTTCTCCATTCTACCCTTCTGGAACTCTAAACAGGTTTATGCTAGACCTTCTTACTCTATCTTCCCTATCTCTTAACTTCTTTTTTATATATCCCACCACTTCATTCTCTATATTACATTCTGAGTAATTTCTTCAAATCTTCCAGTTCACTATTCCTTCAGCTGTATTTTCTAACTTATTTCAATAATCTGCTTTGTAACCTATCTTTTGAGTTTTTTTTTTTTTTTTTTTTTTTAAAGATGACCGGTAAGGGGATCTTAACCCTTGACTTGGTGTTGTCAGCACCACGCTCACCCAGTGAGCGAACCAGCCATCCCTATATGGGATTCGAACCCGTGGCCTTGGTGTTATCAGCACCACACTCTCCCGAGTGAGCCACAGGACGGCCCTATCTTTTGAGTTTTTAATGTAGGATGGCTGGCCATATTTACTTATTTTAAATATAATAAAAACTAACTAAAGGGGGATTCTAAGAAGGTGGAAGAGTAGGAAGCACCAAAAATCTATACAACAATTGCACCGGCAGAATCCATAGGATGTAACTATTTTGGAACTCTGGAATCTATTAAAGGCTTGCAGCTTCCAGGGGAAGGCTTGGATGGTAAATTCTGGTTGATTATAATCAATTTCAGCTCTTAGCACAATAGTGGCTACCCATCCCCCACCCTTCAAGTCTATGGCAGGCAGCTGTGTACATGTTCCTAGAGCAGCTTGCCCACAGCTTGTAGGAGCCAAGGTGTCAGACTAAAAGGAAACCATCCTCCAAATATCAGGGACCTGTACTCCGATCACGGATTGTTGCTTCTGATCACAGAGGTGTACACAAACAGGCAGTGGCAATTGTTGTTGCACCTCCCCCATTGTTGAAAGCCCCTCACCCTCTCGCTGAAGTGACTTCCAGAGGATTTTTTAAAGAGCCAGCACATTTCTTCTCTATACACACTTTCATTTTCTCCTTTTTCCCATTTTGGGAGTCAGACATTGAAGACTTGGACACTCTGGGCCGAGCCCGTGTTGCACTCTGGAGAGTGCGGCGCTGGGAGCGCCACAGCGCTCCCGCCGCGGGTTCAGATCCTATATAGGGATGACCGGTGCGCTCACAGCGCTCATTGGCTGAGCGCAGTGCAGCCGGTCTCAAAAAGGACAAAAAAAAAAAAAAGACTTGGACACTCAAAAGAAATCAGAAAGTCACCACACATTCCTGGGGAAGGCACAGGCTCAGAAAAGACCAGAAAATACCCTATGTTTACACCTCACGCTGATCCTTGGCACAGAGACAGCCTACAACAATCAAAGCAAACAAAAAACAAAAAACAGAAAACCCTGAAGAACAGAGAGAATCTGATTTCCAGAGGTATCCCATTATCATAGTAAAATGCCCAGTTTTCCACAACAACAAAAAAATCACAAGGCATACAAAAAACCAGGAAAGCATAATTCATTCAAAGGAAAAAAATAACTGAGCAGAAGCTATCTCTGAAAAAAGACCTGATGGCTAATCTTCCAGACAAAGACTTTAAAACAACTACCTTAAAGATGCTCAAAGAACTAAATGAAAATGTAAAGAAAGTCAAGAAAAGGATCTATGAACAAAACAGAAATATCAATAGACAGAAAATCTAAAAAGAAACCAGAAAAAAATTCCAGAACTAAAAAGTACAATAACTGAAATGAAAAATTCACTAGAAGTGAACAGAACTGGGCCGGCCCGTGGCTCACTCGGGAGAGTGTGGTGCTGATAACACCAAGGCCCCGGGTTCGGATCCCACATAGGGA
>NW_007737678.1:17962-41083 GCF_000696425.1 Galeopterus variegatus | reverse complement strand
TAGTGAACAGAACTTAAGGAACCTGTGGGACATCATCAAGTGGACCAATTTACACATTGTGGAAGTCCCATAAATAAGAGAGAGAAAGGGGAAGGGGGAATATTTGAAGAAATAATAGCTAAAAACTTCCCAAATTTGATGAAGGACATTGAATATAAATGTCTAAGGTGGACGGGAGCGCTGCCGCGCTTCCCAAGCGGCGCACTATCCAGTGCGCCACCGGGCCGGCCCCAACAAACTCTTAATCCAGTCAAATTGACACCTAAAATAAACCATCACGATGGCTACAGAATTTCAGGTTTGCAAGATGAAAAGAGCTCTGGAGATGGATGGTCATGATGGTTGCACAACGATATAAATGTACTTAATGCCCCAAATTGTACACTTAAAAGTAGATAAAATAGTAAATGTTATGTGTATTTTACCACAATAAAAATTTTGGAAAAAAAAAACCACAATTAATTCACAATCCAATACAATCACTAAAATATTAGCAAAAATTTACATCTACCGATATGTTCCTCACCATTCATTCCACTCACTGCCTTACCTCAATTACAGTATCCTGCATTTTTGTTTATCACTTTCTTACTTTATATATAGCTATGACATACACACACAATCTATCTAAATAGATAGATATGCACATATATAAATACTTGCTTTAGTTTTGCTTGTCCTTGAACTTTGTGATAAGCATATAATAATATATGTAGTTTATTGCAAAGATTATACTTACCATTTCTAGAAGTTATCTTTGGCTTTTCTTAAAATCTGCCTAATTATTTTTTATAATCCCTTGTTCACTGCACAACTTTTTGTTCCCTTCACTTATTTACCTAAATGTTTTAAATGACATTTTATATGTTTTAACGATAAATAAAAATTATTTTTTCTGTTTACAAAGAACAATGAGACCATTTTTCCTTCTCTCTCTAAGTGTTTCTTTGGAAAATCTAAAAGGCCTGAGTCCTCGCTCTAACCTTGTAGAATGTAAATAAATTTCTCAGAAGGTCTGCCGTTCCTCCCTTTGAAATGTAAACATCTAGGAAGATAAAGCTCCAGGGTCCTTGTTATCTTGGGAGTTTAATGTAGGTGTAACCATTCATTTGCCAGGGAAATAAAAGAAGTTTTATTCTTTAGAATGAAGACAACTAATTAAACAAATGGCTAACCCAATTCCTAGGTGAATTTGGGGTGAAGAAATGTGAGAACAAAACAAAAACTCAACCAAAAATGCTCTGGCCACAAACTGTGATGTCAAATCTTCCTATGGAAGTGGATCGTGATACCCCCTGCCACAAGGACCAAACACCAAAGGAAAGACACCAGAAATATGAAAAATCAAGAAAGTACACCACCACCAGAAGAAAATAACTCTCAAGCTTTTTGTTGCTTTTCATTATGAGCTCCTAATTGGCATTTCTTAAGAGTAAGGGAAGCCTCAGGGGCCTGGGTTGAGATGCTCCTTTGAAGAAGATTTGTGGTTGCTTGTGCCAGACATGAGGACACAATGCCCACTCCCAACTACTTTGTTCATTCTTCAGACAGAGATTTTTCAGAATGTGCAGGTAGAGTAAAATCAAACCCTAAACTGCAAGAGGGTAGCCTGTGGCTTTGAGTTCTCAGGGGATACTTTTTCTTCCCACCTAGTACTAAGGCCAAGACAGACAAGACTAACCTGGTAGTTTTCTTTGCCAGTGAACAGACTATTTTATCTCTTAGATTCAAGTGTACCACCATTACGCAAGGGTCTCTGTACAAACTTTGCTCCCAACATTCCTACTGCCCCCTTGCATGAGCTTTACTTTCATTTTGCTGAGATGCTATTACAGCCTAAGGCTCTTTCACTTCAGCAAAAGTCCTTCAGATGGCTCTGGATTCACCTTATGCTTATCACAAGAGTTTTCAGTTCTTGTTCCCCATCTCACCCCCTGCCTCCAACCAGGACATTTCCTTTACTTTCTTGTGGCCTCAGTTAAATGTTTTGATTTGGAGAGGCGGGGGATTTTACCGGATTTTTTTCATCCAGAAGGTTTTTAAAAATACATCATCCACTATGTTGCTAGAAGAACAAATCTAAGGCACTGGCTTTATAATAGTTATGCCCCTTAGCAGCCACTATCCATCCTAAGGGATAACATGCGAACTAGGGGGAGGAGATATAGCAGATATAAATATGAAACAAATCAACTTGCAGAATGTTGTTCTCCTCAACTAATTCTCTCAGGTATCTTGAATAAATTGTAAGCACTCTCAATCTATTTAGAACTTGAATACGTAGATATTATAACACAGAATTATGGTATCTGCTTTCCTACAGGAACAGCAGATTGTTCTTTCTCCTCTTCCTCCCATTACTTTCAATAACAAGACTCTTTATCCACAATTTCCTTAGTTAAAAAAATTAAGAAATTCCTGTTTCCTATTCTCTTCCTCATGGGAATAAACTTGGAGTGATGTCAATTCATTCACGTGGCCAATTGATTTATTGGCACACCCATATGATCTGCAGTTATCAATGCACTGAAACCTCATCAATCAACTTCTTTATGAACAAAGACTAGCAACTCTTGATACCACAAACACAAAAGATTTTGACAGAACAATTACCTATTTAAGGACCACATTTTCCTTGGAGGAGAATGGGTGGCATATCATGACTTGGCTTCATAAGAACACATTGAATTTTCAAGGTGCTGCTAAGCTTGCTCTTTTAAAAACTTGGACACTCGGCCAAATGAGCCTATTTAGGCAGTGCTGTGGATTGTACTGTGTCCCCCAAAGTTTCATGTATTAGATACTTAATCCCCACTGTAATAGTGTTAAGAGGGTTGGAAATCCTATTATGGTAATCGACAGGTGGGACCTTAAAGGGGCTCCTTAGATTGTGAAGACTTTGTCCTCCTGAATGGAATGATCGATCTATTCATACAGTAATGGGCTTGGTTCTGATGACTGTAAAAGGAGAGCAACTGAGAAGTTTAGTGCTCTCTCTGTCTCTCTGAAACCATCCGCCATGTGACACCCTGCATTGCTGTAGAGCCACCACCAAGAACAAGGCCCTCATCAGATGTGTTTTCTGAACTTTGGACTTTCCAGCCTTTGAAACTGTAAGAAATAAATTCTATTTCTTTATAAATTACCCGATTTCAGGTATTTTTGTTACAGGCAACAGAAACGGACTAATACAAGGAGTACACCTAAATGATTACCATCTTGGTCCCCTCCAAAAGCCACAAAAGGTCTTGAATAAGTATTGTAACGTCTGCTCTGTTTTAGAAGAAGACTGTGGCAGTAGCGTGTGAGATGAGGGGCAAAGTAAACAAGAAGAAAACTCCCAGTGACAGAATTGAGCACGGCACGGAGCTAGTTTTGGAGGAAAACTACGATAACTACAAGCTGTGGTAATAAAACCTGCATTTGTAATACGACCTCAACCGCATTAAGCTTACTTGAACACGGCCTTTACCTAGGTAAGAAGGGATGCAAATCCTCTAGATTTCCAAGAGTTCTCTGATCATCTAAAGAGTTTTCTTCCTAGAGGTTGCCTGCATACCTCCTTGTTCTTTCTGCACACAAACGCGAGGGGAAGGAGGACGTTGGCAAAAATAAAAAAGCCAACAAGTAAGTGGCCACAGCGACAACCACAACTGCAAAGAAAAGTCTTTGCAGAAAAGAAACTGCAGCACTTTCCCCAGTCGTGGGACGTCCACAGGGGGCGAACTGGAAGATGGCTTAGCGTGGAGGCGAAACAAGAACAGGGTCACGAGCTCTCGTCCCATTTATAACTTCAGGCGCTCCCGCCAGGGTGCGGTTGGCACCAGTCGTGGAACAACTACGACCGAGTCTGGGTAAAGTTCGCCAGCTGACAGGATGGTAGCCAGGAGACCTCGAGGTGCGCTGAAGTTAGGGCGTCTCCCGCAAAGATCATTTCATAACCGCGCCCAAAAGCCGCTACCTAAGCAGGATAACGCCCTCAATCTACTCCGCGACTCCACTCCACCTTCCCATTAGCACGCGGAAGCGCACAGACGCTGCAGGATGATGTCAGCGGCTCCCGGCACCACCTCGACGACATACGGCCGAGGGCCTGTCGTAACGGCCGGGCAAGAGCCCTCGAGAGAAAGGGCACCCGCGCGGCACACACTACCCTGCTAGCCGACATGCGCGCGCAGGTCGCCAGCGGCGACCCTGGAGACTGGAGCCAATGAGGCGCGGTGACGACACTGCGTCGTAGCCGGCTCGGCCACACGTAGGGCGGAGCAAGTTCGGTTGCACCAACACCGGTACATAGTCGTGGACCGGCGTGTCCTTGGACTTAGAGAGCGGGACGTCTGGCTTCCGAGCGGTGATCGTAGTAGCACTAGCGACGAAAGAGCGGTGAGCGCCGGGCGTGGAAACCTCAGTGGTGGAAGCAGAGCTGTGGGAGGCGCGCATCTGCGTGGGGGGCGTGCGGGGGAGCCGAGGCCCGCTCCGGGGACCTCCGAGTGGAGCCCGCGTGGGGCGGGAAGGGCGGGGAGTGAAGACCCAATACTGTGGCCAGCCAGAACCCAATGGGTTCTGGCTTGAAGTGGCGCGGACCTCTAACTAGGTAGAATAATGGACTCGGTCAAGGACTGCAGGTGGCCTGGATGCGGGTCTTCCCATTGTTGGGGCTAAGGGGCTGTGGAAATGATAGACAAGACTCTCTTCGGGAGGGCCGGAGATCAACGCTTCACGTCCTCCTTCAGAGAGCAGAAGCTGCCGCTCTCATAATAAGGGGTCATTTCTTTCCCCGGCCACCTGTCGTTTCGCCCGTTAACCGCTCAGGCATCCCGGAAAGGTTTCTTTTATCGATTTCCTTGAAACCTCATGGTCGCCCCCGGGTATCTCAGAGGTGTAGGGTGACGAAGTCCCTGGGAGAACTCGCAGTTCACTTCTGCGGTCTTATTTCACAGCCAGGCAAGTTAGAGTGACCTGCTACACGTTGTGACCTGAGCAGGCTGAAACAGCCAGGGCCTCTTTTTTTTTAATCGATGTGTTTTGCCTTATTCTCAGAAGTGACTTTAAGTTATAGTATAAATAAGTAATTATGCTTTCTTAAAAATTGGAATTTTGGCCAGGGCCTCTTTTTTTTTAATCGATGTGTTTTGCCTTATTCTCAGAAGTGACTTTAAGTTGTAGTATAAATAAGTAATTATGCTTTCTTAAAAATTGGAATTTTTGTGGTTTTGCTTTAGTGTAATCGCAGTTAAACTTCTCATTTGTGACTGTTTATGACCTTGACCTCGTCTTCTGAAATTGGGGCTTGAACTAGGTTTCCACTTTGCTTACTTGGGCTTTAACCTTCCGTCACATAGATACATAGAGATATGTTTTTAAGGAGATTCTCCTACACAGTGTCTTTCGTATTAAAGAGTATTGCAAGTGTACTAAATAAAACAAAATTCATTCTGGTACTTAATGTCAAAGGTTAGCAGTAGATTAGTAATTAGTGACTTGAGCGATCATTGGTTTCCACTGTATTTGTTACTTGTGGAAAAAAATTACTAAGTTGGGTCTTTCATTTTTAGAATTAAAAATGGGTGATGTTGAGAAAGGCAAGAAGATTTTTGTTCAGAAGTGTGCCCAGTGCCACACCGTGGAAAAGGGAGGCAAGCACAAGACTGGGCCCAATCTCCATGGTCTGTTTGGGCGGAAGACAGGTCAGGCACCTGGATTCTCTTACACAGATGCCAACAAGAACAAAGGTAAGAGGTGGACAGTTGATAAATAATACAGCACAAATTGCATGAATGTAAGCTATGGCAAACTCTGTCAGGAGTGTAAAATACTTAACCAGTGCATCCTTTCCTGTTTAGGCATCACCTGGGGAGAGGACACACTCATGGAGTATTTGGAGAATCCCAAGAAGTACATCCCTGGAACAAAAATGATCTTCGCTGGCATTAAGAAGAAGGCAGAAAGAGCAGATTTGATAGCTTATCTCAAAAAAGCTTCTAATGAGTAATAGTTGGCCACTGCCTTATTTATTACAAAATGGAAATGTCTCATGACTTTATGTGTACCATAATTTAGTTGATCTCATACACCAGAATTTAGATCATGAGTGACTGACAGAATATTTTTGTTGGCAGTCCTGATTTAAGTAAGACTGGTTTGTGGTAAATATAATAGGTTTTTTGAATTTTGATAGTAATTCCAGTCCAGTAAATACTATCACTGTTTTCCCCTTCTAAAGACATGATTGGACTTGATTAGTAGTGTTCAACTTTTCACAAAGATGGTGAATGCCATCTCAGAACCTATTGGAGATTGGTTTTATATCTAGATTTATAACTGATTATATGAATAAATTTAAATACTGGAGAAATCCCTTCACAGTTTCAGAACCGAGCAAGACTCACCTTTGTTTTAATGTGTGTTCATTAGCCTGTTAAAGGCGAGGGCTGAAGTTAAAGTAGCAATGTCTACTTTATATTTTTGGTCTTAACTATGCCAATCTAATGAGAATTCCCTGTGTCTAAAATGCTGCCTTTTACTTATTGAAAACATTTTAGTTTGGTTTATGTATTATATCAAATAAGGAAGATTTAGCACTTATCATATTTTATAGATGATATATGAGAACAGATGCTTTTAAAAGTCAGGGTGACAAGATATAATACCAAGTTAAATTTTACTTTTGAATTCTTTACTAAGTCAAGCTCAGTTATAATTTAGGATTGCCTTTAAACAAGTATTCAAAAACACATAAAACTGTAGAACTACTGTGTATGTGTGATTGGTAATGGTGCTTTTGCCAGCTCATTAGAAGGATTAAAGTAAAAGAGCTATACACAAATTTGTAAATTATGTGATTATAAGACCTAAGATAATTAAAATCACAGACCATGATTTTTTGACTGTGCTTGATTTAATGACTTATGCCAAATTTTTTATTTTTGGCAGCTGGCCAGTGTGGGGATCTGAACCTCTGATCTTAGTGTTAAAAGGCTGTGCTCTAACCAACTGAGCTAACATGCCAGCCTGTTGCCAAAATTTTAATAGTTAAAAAGTATTATAGCCCTAAATACCAATGCAGCAATGTTACTAGTCATGGTACTAGATTGTGTTTACTTGGTCCTCTAGGACAGCCTGAAGTAGAACAACACTTCACTAATTCACCGTTAGAGTTTCTTTGACCGGAAGGAGAACTACAGCATTTGTGCCAGACATGGATAAAAGAATGTTTCTGGTCATAGTTTTGTGCTCTGTAACAGTGTATGGTTACATACTAGATTATTTTGTACAGTCTGTGCCATACACATTTAGAGTAGTCCTTGGAAATTTTATGGACATGATGAACTTGAACTAAACCATAAAGAATAGTGAGGGAAATCTGTGCTGATGGAGGTGAAAGCCATGTCTTCATAGGACAGTGAGGAGACTGAGAAGAGGGCCTCATCAGTGGTTTCAAAGTTGATGAGAATGATTAAATAGGCCTTTAAGGCCTGACAAAGTAATTTGTAACAAAGTTTTATTTTCATTAGTAGAACTGAGAAAGCAAGGAAGTCAGTCTGGAAACATGCAGGAACAGTTTTGGAAAGCCTGCTATAATTCAGGTTTGAAGTCCTAGTCTGAGTTACGGAGAATTAAAAAGTGCATCCTGGAAGTCCTTCAAAGATTGAGCTCCTGTAACAGGATTTGGTAACTGCATTAAGCTAGTGGTATTCAGAGATGGGTTAGCAATTAGCTTGTAAGGGACAGTTCTAGACAAATGAGAAAACCTGAAGGCCAGGGAGTTGATTTTCATATATTTTTGCATCCTGGGAATGATACAATAAATGAGCATTATATTAAGATGGATATAGAAATCGGCTAAATCTAAAACCTGAAGGCCAGGGAGTTGATTTTCATATATTTTTGCATCCTGGGAATGATACAATAAGCATTATATTAAGATGGATATAGAAATCGGCTAAATCTTGATAGTTATTGGACCTTTTATTTTGGTTTACAAATCTAGAAAATTGATTTTATCATTTAACCCAGAAGTTATCAAGCCCTGGTGACAGGCATCATCAAATTGACAGACGCTGGTTAATTCATATATAAGGTATACCTTTCTTGAGAACTTGGTTTGATTGTATATACAGAGCATCTCTATTTATTAATAATAACTTAGGTTTAATTTTTCTACGGGTTTAAAAGTGTTTCTCATTTCTATGCCTCCTACATCAGCTAAGGGGTGTGTTGGCACAGATGAGTACCCACCATATTCTAGGCCAATTATACTCAAATAAGTACCTGTGGTGATTTATAATGTACGTCATCCAGTAATTAATTTAAAAGAAGAGACATTCCTAGCTTTAAAGGGGTATATACTCTTAAAAATAAGGAAATTGGGACAAAAAAAAGCTAGCACTCGGTAACCTATAGTCTTCATTCCTAGTGCTTCAATGTAGGTGGCTAGATTAATGGTCAAAAATGAGAGCCAGATGTATTTAAGGGGTATTTCTTCCAAGTGCCACCTACACTCTGGATTTTGTCAAGAACAGCACTATCTAGTATGGTAGCTACTAAACCACATGTGGCTCTTAAGCCCTTGAAATACGGCATAACTGAAGAACTGAATTTTTAATTTTATTCAACTTTAACTTAAATTTACATAGCCACAAATGGCTAGTGACTGCTGTATTCATAGTATGGGTCTAGAACTAGAATCAGTGATCTGTAATGAAAGTGCATCCCCTGGACTCTTATTTTCTTAATCTATGATTCTTGCAAGTACGCTGTAATGCCCTTCAGAGCACTGATTCCAGTTCCTGTTTCTAAACCTGATGTGCTCATCTCTATATTTTACTGTATGTTTTATCTGTTGCATTTGTAAGTTGGTAATTTATTTTAAATAGGTGGCATTCTGGTGGTAGCTAGGATGCACCTTTTTGTCATCTTTCTCCTGCATTTTTCTCCAGTTTCATTATAGACAGTATAGTGTACATTTTCACACTGAAGATCACTGTAAATTATAAAAGGTATGATGGAATCTACATGCCTGTCTAAGAAGAGGTCTTACCAGGGACTGCCCTTCAGGCTGTTTCATATTGGTCAAGCTCAAGCAAGAGTAAACTAAAACCAGTGTTTTTACTGTGGAGAATATTTCTTTCTAATGATGGGCTCTTTTGGCTCTCCTTTGTCTTATCAGAGTATCTTGAAAGCCAACTAAGATGTTGCTGAGCATGGATGAGAGCTATATAGTTTGTATAGGCAAGGCTTTTGCCAGACAGAGCATACAAATACACCTCCACAGTGACCAGAAAGTTGGTCTCCCAGATGAATCTCTTCTCGGCAGTGAGGTTCTTTGGCTGCATTTTTGTGCCTCAGACTTACCACCGTCCTGGTGTTCACATCCTTAGAGTATAATACAACATATTAGATTTCCACTTAAAAACAGTTGGATTCCAGGTTATCCCAGTTGGAGTCTGGGGGATTTGAAAATTGGCCATACCCTCAAGCTATCTCTTGTTTAATTCAGAAAGCTAAATAGATTTGATGTGTTGGTTTATTTCTCAAAGAGTAAATAAACATCCAGGTTCTTAGGAGGAACTTTACTAGCAGTCTCCCTACGTATTGCCAACAAATATAATACAGCTTTTCATACATAGAAATATAATATGGGGAGGACCAGTGTGAAGTAATTGATAGATACATCATTCACAGTTTTTAGAAATGGCCTGGCAAAAAATGGCAAGACACAGGGCTGGCCCGTGGCTCACTCGGGAGAGTGTGGTGCTGATAGCACCAAGGCCCCGGGTTCGGATCCCATATAGGGATGGCCGGTTCGCTCACTGGCTGAGCATGGTGCTGACAACACCAAGTCAAGGGTTAAGATCCCCTTACCGGTCATCTTTAAAAAAAAAAAAAAAAAAATGGCAAGACACAGGGCTGGCCCGTGGCTCACTCGGGAGAGTGTGGTGCTGATAGCACCAAGGCCCCGGGTTCGGATCCCATATAGGGATGGCCGGTTTGCTCACTGGGCACCAAGGCCCCGGGTTCGGATCCCATATAGGGATGGCCGGTTCGCTCACTGGCTGAGCATGGTGCTGACAACACCAAGTCAAGGGTTAAGATCCCCTTACCGGTCATCTTTAAAAAAAAAAAAAAAAAATGGCAAGACACAGACTGACTGACTTGCTGGAACTTTGGTAAAATATCCCTATTTTAATCACATTAGTGAAGTCTCAGGATGTTGGAGTTGGAAGATACCTGAGAGATTTCTTAACAGTCCAACTGTGCCATTATACAGATGACAGGTGAAGTTCACCTGAGCTGAGCTTATATAGCTAATGAGGAGCAGCTTTGAAACCAGAACCAAGCTATCCTGAGTCCAATTTGGTCTTAGTCAAAGCCTGTTGCCAGACATAAACTAATGAACTTCCTTTTTGCTTTTTCTTCCTCTATTCACAAGAAATGTAGCTATGTTCCACATTGGTGGCCATATTAAATATGTTTATATAAACTTTTAAACATGTTAAATTTAACATTTTAGGGGTTTTTTTGTTTGTTTTTGGTTTTTTTGTGGCTGACCGGTAAGGGGATTCAAACCCATAACTGTTTAAAGCTGTGCTCTAACTACTGTTTAGAAGTAGTTTGAGAAGAATCATTGGACTAGTTCATTGTATTATCTGTGGCATAACAGAATGCTGAGCCTGGGTTTAGAAAAATTGTGTTTAGTGTGTAAACTATCAGTAAACAGCCCGTGGGCTCAACCCCAGACACTTGCTTTTGTAAATAAAACTATTCACAATCACATTCGTTCATTTATTGCCTACACCTGCTTTCATCCTGCATTAATAGTCATGACGGAGACTGGAAGGTCCACAAAGCCTAAAATATTTACTGTATGGCACTTTACAGAAAAAGTTTCTCAGCCCCTGGCTGAGAGCTTTGCTTTGCCAATCTGATTAACACAACCTCATTTTTGACGTTTGGAGAATAGGAATAATTAACACAACCTCATTTTTGACGTTTGGAGAATAAGAATAATCTCTACTTCAAACAATTCGTTGAATGACATAAGGAAAAGCCCATAACTGGCAAGCATTGAAAGATGTTTATTTTATATCTATGTTAAATTCCTTAAAAGTCAGATAGTGAAAAATTCTACTTTCAAGGTTAGCAGTAATCTGTTGGTTCTGATAATCCCTGTGACATCCGACACCCTTGACTGCGCTTATTTTTTTCACCTCCCTTGGTTTAAGTTAGTTTCACATTCACATGGAATAAAACACATAAACATCATAAAATCCTAATGCACATGTAGCTGTAATGATCTGTTGATAACTCAGATACATACTGTTCAATTACATCAGAACAGTAGCGTGACATTTTGCCCAGGTTGTAGTCCCATAACTCAAGATTGTTTTGTGGATATAAGGTGCATTCACATCTCAGTTCATCCTCACCACCTCATAAGGTATATGGGACAGGTATTGTCCCTATTTTGTAGATAAACCTCAAAAAGGTTACTGCCAAAAGTCCCACAGATGCATTACCTAGTAGTAGTATCACATGTACTGACACGTGCCTTTCCACGGGACCTTCATATAAACTGGGTCGTCTGTACTAGTCTCTTTACAGAACACTTTCACACTTCCTTTCCTTATTAGAAACTGGGTTTCTCCAGGCCTGTGCACCTCTGTAGCCCTCACAAGTAGAGCCTACTCGTTCTTCCGCACAGTCTACAGCAGACGTGTAGTCTTGGCATCTTTTCTAGATCATCACTATTCCTCTACTTGTGATGGATTCTTGACGTCTATGTGGACGCTGTCATTTCTGTACTTCTGGACCATTGTCACATTCACTGAGAACTTCACCTGGCTTATGATACCTACCCCAACCCCTCTTTTTCTTTTAATTGTCTTGGTAATAACTACACATAGTGAATGAATGACCCATCCTTAATGCCACTGTAGCCTCAATTTTTTTTGCTTGATTTTAACTCTTCTCAGTGCTTTCCCACAGTTAAAATTTAGACTTGTCATTACTCCAGAGCTACTCCACCTCTTTAATTAGGAATTTGACTACAGTAATCTTTCATTACAACTCATATTTTTCCATGTCTCTCATTCTTATTCCTACTGTATCTCCTTGAACTTATTAAAACTCCCAGGTCCTGATCATTCCCTTGTTACCTGCCTTCCTCAGCCAGCCTTCCAGTGTATGTTCAATCTCTGCATTGCCTGCATCCTCTACCTTTGTCACCCATTTCTTTTAATGACATCTGCTCTGCAAACATGCAACCTGGGAGCAGCCCAGCCATTTGCTTTCTCCACTTCTACACCTAATCTAAACACTGTTGGAGAAAATCACACTCTTGCCAATCGGCACCATTGTAAACATCTCTGGTTCAATGCAACTATCCTTTTATATATCCATTCTTTCCCAGTCTTCCTTACCGTTTTAGATGTTCATCATGCTCCTTGAGCTTATCTCACCCCTACCCACTTTCTTGTAGCAGATGGCCTTGCCTCCTCCCCTTTCACATATGAATTCTCAACTTTCTGACTATAAGGAAGGTTTTTGTCATCCCCCACCCTCCGCCTTGAACAATGTTGTTCTTAATTCACATATAGTTCAGAATGTTCAATTACATTAGAACAGTAGCTCCAGATGTCACAGACTCTCAAGCATGATCAATCTAACACCCATTCCCAACTGCCTTGTCCTCTGCCTCCCTCTCACACAGAAGTTAGAAGAGCTACATGCCTGCCTTCTTTTCAGTGCAGAAACTTTGCATAGGGAGCCACACTTAGACAATACATATATGCTGTCTATGTAAGTTCTAGAAATTATAGATTTTCTCATTCAGCTTATGTTTAATGAAATTGTAGCCATCCCTAGCTGAATTGAGCATGTGTAGTGCATCAAGACCAAGAGATGACAAATCTGTCCAATTTGGGGATGGTACAGGAAATCTATAGATTTTCTAAGTCACCTGCACTAAGTTGGGGTATACTGTACTATCAGTAAGATGAAAACTTTCCTTCATACTTTTGACTGGTGAACGTTGGAGGAAACGTTGACCCAATGGTCTGAGCCCTCTGCTGACACTGCTTAAAGAAATCTTAAGTACATTAACCTTTCCATATCTTAGTTTTCTCATCTGTAAATTGGCACTAATTACACCAAGATCAAGGGTTTGGATCTCCATACCAGCCAGCTGCCAAAATAAATAAATAAATTGACTGATTAAAAAAATAAAAATAAACAAACTGGCACTAATTAGCCCATAGGGTTGTGGTAAGAATTAAACAAGAGAATGTGTTTGGCAGGTTGCCTGGCACTCAATAAACACTCAAATGTTAGCTATTGTTTAACTAGATGGACAGGACTATTTGTCAAATTATTGTCAAATTAACCATTGGACAGTTTGTATGGAAGGGAGAGGACACTCACTGAGATGGCTCTTCCAAGTGAATAGTTATAGTGAGAGAGAAGTAACTGGAATTAGAGATTTGTATCCCTGACTCAGGCCCTTAGTTCTAATAACTCACCCATCAGGCGATCTCTCATTCCCTATTAGTGACCTGGACCAAGAATCAATGAAGCTCAACCTCTGCCAACTCCATACCTTGAGAGCTCTTCTAAGACAGTCTTAGATTTGTGGCCAAAAGGTAAAATGGGCACCTAATTTTCATACATTCTCATCTTCTAAGTGTCCCTAGTTTTTCCAGTAACCTAACAAAGGCATAGTTTTTAATATCCTATTTACTGGGATAACACCAGCCCTTGCCAACTTCTCCTAAGCTTTAAAGGTAATATCAAAGGGCCAGCCCCGTGGCTCACTCGGGAGAGTGCGGCGCTGGGAGCGCCGAGGCCGTGGGTTCGATCCTATATAGGGTTGGCCTGTGCGCTCGGCTGAGCGTGGTGTGGACCACACCATGCCGAGGGTTGTGATCCCCTCACTGGTCAAAAAAAAAAAGGTAATATCAAGAAGAAGGAAGACAAATACAGATGGGAATATGTGCATAAGAGGCAGCTTAGAGTGGAAAATGTTTAGGAGATTGGCTGCAGCCCTCTATTCTTACCCCTCCCAGGAGGATTTATCAGGAGGTTCAACCCAGGTCATGGCAGATATGGTGGTTAATTCTAGGTGTTAACCTGATTAGATTAAGGAATACCTAGAAATTTGTAAAGCAGTCTTTTTGGGTGTGACTATGAAGGTGTTTCCAGAAGATATTAGCATGTGTGCCTGAATAGACTAGGTGGGTTAGATTTACCCCGGATATGGGCAGGCATCATTCAATCTTCAGGGGGCCCAGAGAGAACAAAGACGGAGGAAAAGGTGAATCTCTCTTTCTTTATATCCACTGGAATTGGGATACACTCTGCTCTCCTGTCTGTGGACATCTGAACTTGAGACTCTTCAGCTTTTCATTATAGGACTTATACCGACAGCACCTCTGGGCTCTCAAGCCTTTGGCCTCAGACTGAGAATCACACCATCAGCTTCCCTGGTTTTGAGACTTTCAGACTTGGACTGAGCCGGACTACTGGCATCCAGTTGGCAGATGGCCTATTGTGGGACTCCTCAGACTTCATAATCACATCAGCCAATTCCCCTAGTAAGTCTCCTCATATATTTATATACATATCCTATTGGTTCTGTCTCTCAGGAGAACCCTGACTAATACAGCAGGGTATCACCTGGAGGGCCCTTACCTGTGAAGAGCTAGTGCTCCTGCATCCTGTCCTGTCACAATGCATTGCTAACTTGGCTTGAGCAATATTCAGTGGTTATGTTGCTAAAGACTTGATTCTGGAACATCAACTCCTCATATAATTGTTGGATTAATTCCTCATAAAATTCTTGGACGGGGCATGTATGGTGTAACAAAAAATCACTACGCTGGTGAAACACTGTATGCTGAGTGCGTATGTTAGAGACAGTATGAGAAGAGATCTGTGGGAGAGATTCTTAACTTCTGAGTCTCCTGAATCAGACTAAATTGAGATGTTTAGGGAACCAAGGCTTCGTAGGAAATGACCCAATGGCCTGTGCATTTCAACTCCTCCCAACCTGGTATCTCTCAAGATAAGGTAATGAAGGAGGGCTTTTGTACTGTAATTCAAGGTCAGGTAAAGGTCCAGATACTCTTAACCATAATAAGACAAAATGTAGGCTGTATATGCCAGGTTCTTTTTGTAGGTATCCTGCCTGAAGATTCTGATAACTTTCTATTTTCCATCCTAAAATTGATTAAGCAGGTTAGCACAAGGCCTATATGACATATAAGAGAATACAGGCAAAGGGTATGATTTTCTAATAGATCTTGTCAGCTGAAGCAATTGCAGAATACCTTGAAAGTGGAGAGCTAATGTCTTTACTCTTGGCCTTCTAAATAGCAGGTGCCGAATCCAAATCCAACCACCTTTTGAGTTCATAGGAAGGCAGGGAACTGCACTTCAGGAAACAGCCACAACTTCCCTATCAGTACGTCTTCTGTTTCACTGACCATTCTCTCTCAACCTTATCTGTAGGCTTCTTTTTATCCACTCTCACAGAGACTGCTGTTTGCCTACTCAGTACTCATTCTCCTTCACTTTTAGTAACAATGTTGATTTTTTTTTTTAGGGTGGTCATGTCCCTTTCAAAGACTCCATTGTTCATCTTCCCTAGGCTTGGTCACTGGGCAAGCAGAAGTCAGATGGGACTTTAAAACTTTTAAGACTTCTGTGAAATCTTTTTAAAAGAGATCTGACTCAGCTAGAAGGACTGCTCTTTTGCCCCTTGCTTGCTTTCCTTCTTCTCTTTGCCTGGAACCTGGATGGGCTGGCTGAAGCCCCTGGCAGCTGTCTTGGTTGTGGCACCACTGGGGATGGAAGCCATGCACCTGAGGATGGCAGAGCAGAAAGAGAGATGGACCTGGCACTTTGGTGATGTGGTGAAGCTGCTGTACTGGCCAGACTTCTTTAACAGTTTGTTAAACTTCTCTCTTATTTAAACCATTGTTATTTCAGTTTCTGTTATATGCAGCTGGTTCTAATTCTAACTGATATATCCACCCCTTATATAATAGTGTTCCCTAAAGTTATGCCTTCAATAATTTTTATTTATATTTTTTTCCCTTGGTAGTACTACTTAAGAACACACATGCCAATAACTTCATATCTATATGTACAGTCCAAATTTCTCTTGAGTTCAAAAGCCATACACTCAACCACCTTTTAGACAACTTTATTTGGATGCCCCCATGGATACTATGGAAGGCTGAATAGGGGTCCCCCCAAATATGTGCATGCCCTAATCCCTGGAACCTCTGAATGGTACCTTGGATGATAATTAGGGACTTTACACATGTGATCAAGTTAAGGATTTTGTGATGGGGAGCTTAACTTGGATTATTCAGGTGGGCCTGATGTAATTACAAAGGTCCTTATAAATAGGGAAGGATAAAGAGTCAGAAGGAGTCAGAAGGAAGCAGAGATTGAAGAGATGTGGCCACAAGCCAAGGAATGCTGGCAGTCTCCAGAAGGTGGAAGAGGCAAGAAATGGATTCCCCTTTTGAATCTCCACAAAGAACCAGCTCTGCTATCACCTCAGTTTTAGCCCACTGATACCCATTTTGGACTTCTGACTCCCAGAACTATAAGAGAATAAAATTTATAGTAATTTGTTACAATAGCAATTGGAAATTAACACAGGCACCTCAAACCTATCTAAAATAAACTTATTAACTTTCTCCCAAAACCTGATCCTCTTATATTCCCTATCTTTATTATTATATCATCCAAACCAAAAATTAGCCACATATCCTAGATTGTCCCACTCCATCATCTTTCACTTATCACTGAGTATTTTCAGTTGTATGTATTAACTATCTTTCAAATAGTTCCTAATTCGGGCCGGCCTGTGGCTCACTCGGGAGAGTGTGGTGCTGATAACACCAAGGCCAGGGGTTCGGATCCTATATAGGGATGGCCGGTTAGCTCACTGGCTGAGTGTGGTGCTGACAACACCAAGTCAAGGGTTAAGATCCCCTTACTGGTCATCTTTAAAAAAAAATTAAAAAAAAATAGTTCCTAATTCAAGCCTGCGTTATCTTCCACTTATACTATTACTGTAGCCCAGTAGTTCTATACTGCAGGTGTATATGCCACCCAGGAGACATTTGGCAATATCTGGAGACATTTTTGGTTGTCACCACTGTGTGGGGGTGCTATTGGCTGGCATCCAGTGGAGAAAGGCCAAGGATGCTACAGTGCACAGGACAGCCACCAGAACAAAGACATACCTGGCCCAAAACATCGGTAGTGCCAAAATTGGGAAATCCTGCTGTAGTCTTATAATTAGTCTCTCTGCCTCCCATATTAGCCCACTACAGTCATGATCATTATAAACTTCAATTCCCTGGTAAAATCTACTTTGTTTTTAATCATAAGTCAGAGTCCTTGTCCAATAGTGCCAATATCTGGATCAATAGTAGGTCTATTGTCTTTTTTCCTCTAAGTTTTAGTCGTTTTTTACTTTTTCTTGATATGCCAGGCAATTTTTAACTGAATGCTGACATGGAATATGAAAAATTATAGTGTCTCTGTATGATATCTTCCTCCAAAGACTGAGTTGACTTGAGGCTGGGTTGAAAATTTGGAAAGGCTTTTTCTACCTCTGGTTCAACTCCACTTTGAAAGTGTGGTCTTTGGGGGTTCTGACAGAGCCTGGACTCGTCCAAGGTGAGTCTCAAACTCTAACCTTGTCTCTTCAGCACTGCAAGACTGAGAAAAGCTCTGTTCTGCTCTTCAGAGACTTTCTCCTTGACTTCTTAGCCTCCTGCCTTGTTCCACTTGAAAATCTGGCAAATGTCATGAGGGCAGACTGTCGGGCACAGCTTTTGCCCCTTCATTCTCACTGAGACATTCACCCTGCAAGACTCTTACTATTATTTCTGTATCCCCAAGATAAAGCCAAGGCTCTGTGGTTTCTCTGCCTTTTAGTAGAGGCCCTCTGCCCCACCCCTTTCCCTGGATTCTTAGGCATTTGCCCCTCACCCACAATTGATCATTGATTGCCCTGAGGGAAAAATGCAGCTGCAGAATGTTACCTGTCTCTCTTGTTTTTGCAATTCTCACTTCTCAAAGGTTTTATTCTTTCAAGTCCTGATTGCTTCTCCATCACCTTCCAGCAGATTTCAAAACAAAACAAAGACCTCCTGGCTTTTCTGATTATTCTCAGCAGAAATGCTCAGCAAGACACTTTATCTTTAGCACCACACAAGAAAGAGAGGTGGACCTCAGGCCTCCTGAACTCCTGAACTTCTGGACCTTCTCGTTCACTTACAAATGACTCTCCCCTACTGTAAAGAACTTGCCTAGTGTCTGAGCCCTGCCTAACGACAGAGGCAGTGTAACAGCATCTCAGTCTTGTTTGTTTCCGAATCCCCAAACTAGCCTCACTTTACATCCAGGTCAGAATAAATTATACTTAGGCTTTGTTTTTCCATAAAGTAGGATTGCCCACTTTCTAAGTCCTGTGGTTATATTTTGTAGTGCTCTAACTCCTCTCTTCTTGATAAAATTCTGGAGTAAATGCTGTACCAGCTCCAAATTCACATGAAAGAAGGCTCATTTAGACATCCACAGATATATTGCATTCTGGTTTTCCATTTATCCCCTCCCCAAAAGAGCCTTGATAGCCCTCTTATAGATTGAGTTATTTTCTATAGATTGTAAATTAGTCAATTTGTGACTATTTTGCTAAACAGAGTCAAAATTCTTACTAAAAACAATAATGGCAGCTATTTTATAGCTGTAATATTTTGTATTCCAATCACATAATACCAGGCCTTTTCTAGGCCTGGTCTTATTTATTTATTTATTTATTTATTTTTATTTTTTTTTTAAAAAGATGACCGGTAAGGGGATCTCAACCCTTGGCTTGGTGTTGTCAGCACCACGCTCAGCTAGTGAGCAAACCGGCCATCCCTATATAGGATCCGAACCCGTGGCCTTGGTGTTATGAGCACCGCACTCTACCGAGTGAGCCACGGGCCGGCCCAGGCCTGGTCTTATTTAACACTCAACAATCCTGTGCGTATGGGGTGGTGGGGAGTAATTATTGACTGTACTTTATTTTTCAGGAAACTAAAGCTCTCAAGACATCAAATTGTTCGTGAGTAAGTTGTAAAGTTGAGATCCAAAATCAAGGCTCTTTGACTCCAAAGCCCCTTGCACTTTCTAATACAGTCTGTCGACCTGAGGAACGAAACTGAGGCACTGATAAAACATCAGAGAGTTTATTTGCACCAATGTGAGGACTGCAGCCTGGGAAACACAAGCCAAGTTCCCTTGAAATGTGCTCCTAAGTACAGACAGAGATTCAGTATTTTTATAATCACAAAAGGGAAGGGGAAAAGGGGAGATAAGGGACAACCCCTTAATCAGTACATCAAGCTTTGGCCTTACATTGGTTGGCTCGCATGACATGAGTTAGTGATTAGCTATTGGTTATATTGCTTCTTAAACAATTGCTAAATTCATGAGTAAGGGCCACATTGTCCATTTCAACATCCTTCAGGTTAGTTTATAGCTCTATGAGGACACCATGTCTGGACCCTAGGGTTAAAGTAAACTTTAGTAATAATCTAGGATGTGGGAGACACGACTGTTGCCACATACTGGACCTCCCAAGGCCTTAGGAATTTAGCTGACCTTAATCATTGATGCCAGAGAAATTTTCAGTTTATCAGGTTCTACCTCCTGACCCTTAATTCTCAGTATCTGATGCCACATAAAATTTTGAAGCCCTGGCTAGTCATCATGACTACCCGTGAGAGTGGGGATGTCTCAGAGTGGTCCATCATCTTGACTAAACAATTAAAATGCAGTGACAACACAGAACATTTTTAGAGGCTGATAACAAAATTTAAAAATACTAAGCCTTCCATCAATGGATGAATGGGAAAAGAAAATGTGGTATATATAGATACAATTGAATAATATTCAGCCTTAAAAGAGAAGGAAATTCTGTCATTTGCAGGAACATGAACAAATCTAGAGGACATTATGTTAAGTGAAACAAGCCAGGCATTGAAAGACAAATACTCTTATGATCTCACTTATATGTAGCATCTAAAAAAGTAGAACTCATAGAAGGAGAGAGTAGAATGATGGTACCAGAGGCTGGCGGGGGTTGGGGACAGAAGGGAAAGAGAGACATCAATCAAAGCGTACATAGTTTTTGTGCTGTATTCCATAGCAGGGTGACCATAGTTAATAATATATATTTCAAAATTTCTAAAAGAGTAGATTTTAAATGTTTTCACCACAAAAAAAGGATAAAGCTGGTTGAGATAACAGATATGTTGAATAGCTTTATTTAACCTTTCTACGATTTATACATATATCAAAACATCACATTGTGCCCTGTAAATATACACAGATATTATGCCTAAGTACTAGTTGGTAACTGAGAACACACAAAGAAGATTGGAGGCTTTAAGTACCTTATATCTCTAAAAAGAAAAATACAGAAATTCTTGGCACAGCCTTTAGTGACTTGCTGGCGGAGTCTATGGGAACTACTGGCCTCACCCGGATTGTGTTAAGGTGAAGAGCAAAGGAGCTGAGTGAAGAAGAGAAGTGAACCCTGGCCCTGCAGATACTGCACTGGTCCCTCATGAGGGTGACTCCCCACACTCCATTATGGGTAGGTCTACATGTGCTGTGAAGTCCCAGCCCTAGATAACTTTCATGTCACTCCTACAGTTGGAACTGCCTTTTCCCCCAGAATAATTTCTTTTAAATATTTTCTAGTTAGGGATCCTAGCAAGGAAAAAGAATTTACCAAGATATGTCAGATAGAGGGAGGTTTCAAAGGTTTTTCTTTTTCTTTTTCTTTTCTTTTTTTTGCAAGGCATATGAGGTTACTTTTAAAAGTTCATGGAAAGATTCCTTTTACCTTTTAATTCTATTTTTCCACAACTTTTTGAAGTACCCTTGTACTATGAATAGTGAAGTCTTTCTAGTGAAGAGTTTACCCTACTTGCAAGCAAACAAGTTAGCCTGCCACAGTTTCATGGATGCTGGCAAAAGACACAAGATCCCTAGTCAGAGACAAAGGATAACTTTAATTGCTATGATAGCAGAAGCCAGAGTACCAGCATTTTTGTGTCAGTTCCCCAACCCCCAAGTCCCACAGGGTGACACAAAGAGACCAGATAATACCTGCATACACACTGGGTAACCTGAATGGAGTCCAGAGCATGGGGAACCTGATCTTTTATAATGGGCCTAAACCTGACTGACCTTTTCCCCTGCAGGAGACATTATCTTTATTTTACTGGGCAGTAAGAAAACATGCCCTGTGCTCCAGAGGGACACACAATCTTTATCTTCCAAGGCTTTCCATTATACAAACATCCTTGAAAACATTGTCCAGAACAAAGGCTCTATTCTCCAGAACAGTGCTTCTGTTCACAAGATAAGTGACACATGAGAGACTGAAGGAGAATGTCTCCCAACATAGCCATAGAATATCATGAAAATCCAAGATTGAAGCTGGGCCTCACAAGTCAGGAGCTAGAGGATGGCAGGAGTTTGGGGATCTTAACTCTAGAGCACTACCAGTATTGGGACTCAGCCACAACCCATACATCTTTCTGCCCTGCTACCAGCTGGAAAATTCTTTTCTGGCTTCAGTGCAAAATATAATTGGCCCAGCTTAAGTCACATATTGCTGACTAGTCTGTGTCTTGACTTTGGTCCAGTTCCAGCAATGGTCCAGACAACTGTGGTTGGAGGAGTTCATATGGTCTTAAAAACCTCCATGTGGGTTTTGGTGTCTTGAGCGGGGCTCAAATGACGATCTCTCTTCCCTACACAGGTTCTTAACAAAATGAAAAATAAAGAGCAAGGCAGATGAGAATTTCAATAGCATCTAATTTAAGATCAAGATGAAGTTGGAAAGCTTAGGGCAAGAACCAAGTAGGCCTAACTGGACCCCAGAGGCAGACAGACCTAAGCACCCACTTGTGGGCAATGCTGCACAAAGGCAGACTGCTTTCCCGGGCTGCTAGTTCCCAAAAAGAGGAAGAGAAGATTTGTCCACACATACCCATTTTAATTTTTCCTAAATGTACAGAGGAAGGGGTAAAAGAGTGGAGAGAGGCCATGAGTTACATTAACTAAGCTTCCTCCACGTGGAAGGACACGCTGGGAAGTATTCTTTTCTCATAGTGGGAAGCAGTAACTGTGGATGTTAGAAGCATCTTCAATCTCTCACCCACTCCCTGCACCCCCGCTGCATGCTGAGCATCCCCATCACACCATCCACTTCCCATGGGAGTCTCTGAGCTCCTGGAGAGTGGAGTCTATGTTCTATTTATCTTTGTATCCTTTACACTTAATATACTACTTGACAGCAGGAAACTAATAAATATTCTGTGAATTAATATGCGTGATCTTCCCAATTACAACTCAAGCTCTGTGATGGCAGAGACTACTTCCTTTGATTTTTATTCCCCATACTGCTGATTAATCTTACTTGGTTGCATGAACCAGAGATCTCAGACTCCCTCAAGAAATGAGGACTTATTGAGGAAAAATAAAAAAACATGTTATGTGGGAAGCTGGTATCACATAGGCCTTTAAGAATAGTTCCATTCACAGTCTAAAGCAGCTTTCGAGACCAGATTAACAGATTACCCCTTCAGCAGGAGTTATTGGATCTTTAATCTCATATACTACCATTAATATGATTCCTCTTTTAGTCTTTGCTTCTCTTTTGTCTTCTCTACACCTGGTATTGACTAGTTGATCCTTCCTCCATTCACCTACCTGAGGGACAAAGTCCAGTTGACCTTATGAACTCTCCCTGATATGTAGAGCTTTTGAACCAAGCCACTTCATAGGATGCCAGGGGCCCACCTCTGTCCTAATGGGTGGCATCCTCTTACTCCAAAAATAACCCAAGGCCCACTTTGGTTAGCTTGGGGCTCTCAGTGGGGTGCTTTCCCTAGGAAGCAGCTGGGGAGCCTGACAGACCCTGTGACTGGCATGTCTAGTAAGCGCCTTAGACAGAGTTCAAATTAAATGTTTACTTATGTTACCTGAAAGAAGAGTCTGAAGAATTTCACGACTATGTTAAATTTATCTAAT
>NW_007737678.1:11337-17952 GCF_000696425.1 Galeopterus variegatus | reverse complement strand
GGGTTCGGATCCTATATAGGGATGGCCGGTTAGCTCACTGGCTGAGTGTGGTGCTGACAACACCAAGTCAAGGGTTAAGATCCCCTTACTGGTCATCTTTAAAAAAAAATTTAAAAAAAATAGTTCCTAATTCAAGCCTGCGTTATCTTCCACTTATACTATTACTGTAGCCCAGTAGTTCTATACTGCAGGTGTATATGCCACCCAGGAGACATTTGGCAATATCTGGAGACATTTTTGGTTGTCACCACTGTGTGGGGGTGCTATTGGCTGGCATCCAGTGGAGAAAGGCCAAGGATGCTACAGTGCACAGGACAGCCACCAGAACAAAGACATACCTGGCCCAAAACATCGGTAGTGCCAAAATTGGGAAATCCTGCTGTAGTCTTATAATTAGTCTCTCTGCCTCCCATATTAGCCCACTACAGTCATGATCATTATAAACTTCAATTCCCTGGTAAAATCTACTTTGTTTTTAATCATAAGTCAGAGTCCTTGTCCAATAGTGCCAATATCTGGATCAATAGTAGGTCTATTGTCTTTTTTCCTCTAAGTTTTAGTCGTTTTTTACTTTTTCTTGATATGCCAGGCAATTTTTAACTGAATGCTGACATGGAATATGAAAAATTATAGTGTCTCTGTATGATATCTTCCTCCAAAGACTGAGTTGACTTGAGGCTGGGTTGAAAATTTGGAAAGGCTTTTTCTACCTCTGGTTCAACTCCACTTTGAAAGTGTGGTCTTTGGGGGTTCTGACAGAGCCTGGACTCGTCCAAGGTGAGTCTCAAACTCTAACCTTGTCTCTTCAGCACTGCAAGACTGAGAAAAGCTCTGTTCTGCTCTTCAGAGACTTTCTCCTTGACTTCTTAGCCTCCTGCCTTGTTCCACTTGAAAATCTGGCAAATGTCATGAGGGCAGACTGTCGGGCACAGCTTTTGCCCCTTCATTCTCACTGAGACATTCACCCTGCAAGACTCTTACTATTATTTCTGTATCCCCAAGATAAAGCCAAGGCTCTGTGGTTTCTCTGCCTTTTAGTAGAGGCCCTCTGCCCCACCCCTTTCCCTGGATTCTTAGGCATTTGCCCCTCACCCACAATTGATCATTGATTGCCCTGAGGGAAAAATGCAGCTGCAGAATGTTACCTGTCTCTCTTGTTTTTGCAATTCTCACTTCTCAAAGGTTTTATTCTTTCAAGTCCTGATTGCTTCTCCATCACCTTCCAGCAGATTTCAAAACAAAACAAAGACCTCCTGGCTTTTCTGATTATTCTCAGCAGAAATGCTCAGCAAGACACTTTATCTTTAGCACCACACAAGAAAGAGAGGTGGACCTCAGGCCTCCTGAACTCCTGAACTTCTGGACCTTCTCGTTCACTTACAAATGACTCTCCCCTACTGTAAAGAACTTGCCTAGTGTCTGAGCCCTGCCTAACGACAGAGGCAGTGTAACAGCATCTCAGTCTTGTTTGTTTCCGAATCCCCAAACTAGCCTCACTTTACATCCAGGTCAGAATAAATTATACTTAGGCTTTGTTTTTCCATAAAGTAGGATTGCCCACTTTCTAAGTCCTGTGGTTATATTTTGTAGTGCTCTAACTCCTCTCTTCTTGATAAAATTCTGGAGTAAATGCTGTACCAGCTCCAAATTCACATGAAAGAAGGCTCATTTAGACATCCACAGATATATTGCATTCTGGTTTTCCATTTATCCCCTCCCCAAAAGAGCCTTGATAGCCCTCTTATAGATTGAGTTATTTTCTATAGATTGTAAATTAGTCAATTTGTGACTATTTTGCTAAACAGAGTCAAAATTCTTACTAAAAACAATAATGGCAGCTATTTTATAGCTGTAATATTTTGTATTCCAATCACATAATACCAGGCCTTTTCTAGGCCTGGTCTTATTTATTTATTTATTTATTTATTTTTATTTTTTTTTTAAAAAGATGACCGGTAAGGGGATCTCAACCCTTGGCTTGGTGTTGTCAGCACCACGCTCAGCTAGTGAGCAAACCGGCCATCCCTATATAGGATCCGATTTTTATTTTTTTTTTAAAAAGATGACCGGTAAGGGGATCTCAACCCTTGGCTTGGTGTTGTCAGCACCACGCTCAGCTAGTGAGCAAACCGGCCATCCCTATATAGGATCCGATTTTTATTTTTTTTTTAAAAAGATGACCGGTAAGGGGATCTCAACCCTTGGCTTGGTGTTGTCAGCACCACGCTCAGCTAGTGAGCAAACCGGCCATCCCTATATAGGATCCGATTTTTATTTTTTTTTTAAAAAGATGACCGGTAAGGGGATCTCAACCCTTGGCTTGGTGTTGTCAGCACCACGCTCAGCTAGTGAGCAAACCGGCCATCCCTATATAGGATCCGAACCCGTGGCCTTGGTGTTATGAGCACCGCACTCTACCGAGTGAGCCACGGGCCGGCCCAGGCCTGGTCTTATTTAACACTCAACAATCCTGTGCGTATGGGGTGGTGGGGAGTAATTATTGACTGTACTTTATTTTTCAGGAAACTAAAGCTCTCAAGACATCAAATTGTTCGTGAGTAAGTTGTAAAGTTGAGATCCAAAATCAAGGCTCTTTGACTCCAAAGCCCCTTGCACTTTCTAATACAGTCTGTCGACCTGAGGAACGAAACTGAGGCACTGATAAAACATCAGAGAGTTTATTTGCACCAATGTGAGGACTGCAGCCTGGGAAACACAAGCCAAGTTCCCTTGAAATGTGCTCCTAAGTACAGACAGAGATTCAGTATTTTTATAATCACAAAAGGGAAGGGGAAAAGGGGAGATAAGGGACAACCCCTTAATCAGTACATCAAGCTTTGGCCTTACATTGGTTGGCTCGCATGACATGAGTTAGTGATTAGCTATTGGTTATATTGCTTCTTAAACAATTGCTAAATTCATGAGTAAGGGCCACATTGTCCATTTCAACATCCTTCAGGTTAGTTTATAGCTCTATGAGGACACCATGTCTGGACCCTAGGGTTAAAGTAAACTTTAGTAATAATCTAGGATGTGGGAGACACGACTGTTGCCACATACTGGACCTCCCAAGGCCTTAGGAATTTAGCTGACCTTAATCATTGATGCCAGAGAAATTTTCAGTTTATCAGGTTCTACCTCCTGACCCTTAATTCTCAGTATCTGATGCCACATAAAATTTTGAAGCCCTGGCTAGTCATCATGACTACCCGTGAGAGTGGGGATGTCTCAGAGTGGTCCATCATCTTGACTAAACAATTAAAATGCAGTGACAACACAGGACATTTTTAGAGGCTGATAACAAAATTTAAAAATACTAAGCCTTCCATCAATGGATGAATGGGAAAAGAAAATGTGGTATATATAGATACAATTGAATAATATTCAGCCTTAAAAGAGAAGGAAATTCTGTCATTTGCAGGAACATGAACAAATCTAGAGGACATTATGTTAAGTGAAACAAGCCAGGCATTGAAAGACAAATACTCTTATGATCTCACTTATATGTAGCATCTAAAAAAGTAGAACTCATAGAAGGAGAGAGTAGAATGATGGTACCAGAGGCTGGCGGGGGTTGGGGACAGAAGGGAAAGAGAGACATCAATCAAAGCGTACATAGTTTTTGTGCTGTATTCCATAGCAGGGTGACCATAGTTAATAATATATATTTCAAAATTTCTAAAAGAGTAGATTTTAAATGTTTTCACCACAAAAAAAGGATAAAGCTGGTTGAGATAACAGATATGTTGAATAGCTTTATTTAACCTTTCTACGATTTATACATATATCAAAACATCACATTGTGCCCTGTAAATATACACAGATATTATGCCTAAGTACTAGTTGGTAACTGAGAACACACAAAGAAGATTGGAGGCTTTAAGTACCTTATATCTCTAAAAAGAAAAATACAGAAATTCTTGGCACAGCCTTTAGTGACTTGCTGGCGGAGTCTATGGGAACTACTGGCCTCACCCGGATTGTGTTAAGGTGAAGAGCAAAGGAGCTGAGTGAAGAAGAGAAGTGAACCCTGGCCCTGCAGATACTGCACTGGTCCCTCATGAGGGTGACTCCCCACACTCCATTATGGGTAGGTCTACATGTGCTGTGAAGTCCCAGCCCTAGATAACTTTCATGTCACTCCTACAGTTGGAACTGCCTTTTCCCCCAGAATAATTTCTTTTAAATATTTTCTAGTTAGGGATCCTAGCAAGGAAAAAGAATTTACCAAGATATGTCAGATAGAGGGAGGTTTCAAAGGTTTTTCTTTTTCTTTTTCTTTTCTTTTTTTTGCAAGGCATATGAGGTTACTTTTAAAAGTTCATGGAAAGATTCCTTTTACCTTTTAATTCTATTTTTCCACAACTTTTTGAAGTACCCTTGTACTATGAATAGTGAAGTCTTTCTAGTGAAGAGTTTACCCTACTTGCAAGCAAACAAGTTAGCCTGCCACAGTTTCATGGATGCTGGCAAAAGACACAAGATCCCTAGTCAGAGACAAAGGATAACTTTAATTGCTATGATAGCAGAAGCCAGAGTACCAGCATTTTTGTGTCAGTTCCCCAACCCCCAAGTCCCACAGGGTGACACAAAGAGACCAGATAATACCTGCATACACACTGGGTAACCTGAATGGAGTCCAGAGCATGGGGAACCTGATCTTTTATAATGGGCCTAAACCTGACTGACCTTTTCCCCTGCAGGAGACATTATCTTTATTTTACTGGGCAGTAAGAAAACATGCCCTGTGCTCCAGAGGGACACACAATCTTTATCTTCCAAGGCTTTCCATTATACAAACATCCTTGAAAACATTGTCCAGAACAAAGGCTCTATTCTCCAGAACAGTGCTTCTGTTCACAAGATAAGTGACACATGAGAGACTGAAGGAGAATGTCTCCCAACATAGCCATAGAATATCATGAAAATCCAAGATTGAAGCTGGGCCTCACAAGTCAGGAGCTAGAGGATGGCAGGAGTTTGGGGATCTTAACTCTAGAGCACTACCAGTATTGGGACTCAGCCACAACCCATACATCTTTCTGCCCTGCTACCAGCTGGAAAATTCTTTTCTGGCTTCAGTGCAAAATATAATTGGCCCAGCTTAAGTCACATATTGCTGACTAGTCTGTGTCTTGACTTTGGTCCAGTTCCAGCAATGGTCCAGACAACTGTGGTTGGAGGAGTTCATATGGTCTTAAAAACCTCCATGTGGGTTTTGGTGTCTTGAGCGGGGCTCAAATGACGATCTCTCTTCCCTACACAGGTTCTTAACAAAATGAAAAATAAAGAGCAAGGCAGATGAGAATTTCAATAGCATCTAATTTAAGATCAAGATGAAGTTGGAAAGCTTAGGGCAAGAACCAAGTAGGCCTAACTGAACCCCAGAGGCAGACAGACCTAAGCACCCACTTGTGGGCAATGCTGCACAAAGGCAGACTGCTTTCCCGGGCTGCTAGTTCCCAAAAAGAGGAAGAGAAGATTTGTCCACACATACCCATTTTAATTTTTCCTAAATGTACAGAGGAAGGGGTAAAAGAGTGGAGAGAGGCCATGAGTTACATTAACTAAGCTTCCTCCACGTGGAAGGACACGCTGGGAAGTATTCTTTTCTCATAGTGGGAAGCAGTAACTGTGGATGTTAGAAGCATCTTCAATCTCTCACCCACTCCCTGCACCCCCGCTGCATGCTGAGCATCCCCATCACACCATCCACTTCCCATGGGAGTCTCTGAGCTCCTGGAGAGTGGAGTCTATGTTCTATTTATCTTTGTATCCTTTACACTTAATATACTACTTGACAGCAGGAAACTAATAAATATTCTGTGAATTAATATGCGTGATCTTCCCAATTACAACTCAAGCTCTGTGATGGCAGAGACTACTTCCTTTGATTTTTATTCCCCATACTGCTGATTAATCTTACTTGGTTGCATGAACCAGAGATCTCAGACTCCCTCAAGAAATGAGGACTTATTGAGGAAAAATAAAAAAACATGTTATGTGGGAAGCTGGTATCACATAGGCCTTTAAGAATAGTTCCATTCACAGTCTAAAGCAGCTTTCGAGACCAGATTAACAGATTACCCCTTCAGCAGGAGTTATTGGATCTTTAATCTCATATACTACCATTAATATGATTCCTCTTTTAGTCTTTGCTTCTCTTTTGTCTTCTCTACACCTGGTATTGACTAGTTGATCCTTCCTCCATTCACCTACCTGAGGGACAAAGTCCAGTTGACCTTATGAACTCTCCCTGATATGTAGAGCTTTTGAACCAAGCCACTTCATAGGATGCCAGGGGCCCACCTCTGTCCTAATGGGTGGCATCCTCTTACTCCAAAAATAACCCAAGGCCCACTTTGGTTAGCTTGGGGCTCTCAGTGGGGTGCTTTCCCTAGGAAGCAGCTGGGGAGCCTGACAGACCCTGTGACTGGCATGTCTAGTAAGCGCCTTAGACAGAGTTCAAATTAAATGTTTACTTATGTTACCTGAAAGAAGAGTCTGAAGAATTTCACGACTATGTTAAATTTATCTAATCCTGTTTAGTTATTCTGGATATTTGTTTGGATCTTAACCTTGAGCTAGGTTATACATGTCCTATTCTTTGATTAG
>NW_007737678.1:9028-10386 GCF_000696425.1 Galeopterus variegatus | reverse complement strand
TTGGCCTTTTAGTATTATGTTTGCCTTATGTCTTTTTAAAAATTTTAACGTGAATTTTCAATACACATTTTGCATGCTATTAATATTTATATACATTATCTCGTTTAGTCCTCCTAACAGCCCTGTGAAGTAGGTATTACTACTGTTTTCCAGATTAGAAAATTAGAACTCAGGAATGTTAAATAATTTGCCCATGTTTCCACAACTGGTGAATACAGGAATAGGTTTAAAGCCCATGGCTGTCAACACTCATGGTCTTTACAATCACCGTGTCGAGTCATTTTCCTGTTTTTTTCAGAGCACAAAGCATTACTTGGGGGATCACAGAAAAGTAAACTGCCCCACATCTCTCTTTGGTTTCATCCATCTGCCAACATCCACTGCATATTTTGATGCCTGAGATATGAAAATATTTCTTGAGAGCCTAAAAAAATTACACAAATTTAAATTTAGATGATTTAATAACACATTATGGGACCAGATCTGGGAGCTCTAGAGGAAGGAAATAAGAAAAGGAAAAAATAAAATTTAAAAAGACGAAAAACAAGTTTAAAAAATAAATGGGTAAAGGAAAATGTTGAGAGATCAGGATGGGAGAGAAAATCAGGATCTAAAGACCTTTACGTTCACCTCAGTTTTGCCTAGAACTGGGTCTGTATACACATAATTCTGAGGGTGACAACGGCTTTTAAAAACTGGTAGCCCAATTCTTACACCTCCCATAAAATGAGTTGAGTTTAAACCAAATTATGGACAGCAGGCTGTGCTGGGCCTTATAGTGAACACAAGAGGGCACTAAACTCCACAGCGATGCACAGGCCACGAGGGCCCACATCTAGCATCACAGCATATACACAGATAGTTGTTTTCAAGTGATATTTCTTAAAAATTATACCAAGTGTTAGACTTGTAGCTCTCTCCTAGCTAGATCTGCCTGTAGCTTAGTAGATAGCCATCTTAGCTAATTTTATTTTATGTGTAAGATTTGCCAGTCACCAGACTGAAGGTATTAATATTTCTAAAGAAATCAAAAGAAGGTTGGCCAGGCATGGGGGCATAGAAAGAAAGGTTGCAGAGACATCAGCAGGGACCACCTAAGCCTTATCAGTGAAGGAGAAGCCTTAGCCAAGACTTCAAGTATTGCAGTTCATAAGAAGACACAGTCTTATCTGGAGACCGTTAACTCTTCAACCACCTAACTGTGCTCTGCTTCTATGCTCACAAAGCAAACTTGGACAACTATTTGGCTTTTTATGGGGGTCTGTGTCCATGGATGGAGTGCTTGAGAACAGAACAAACTTTTTTTTTTTTTTTTAAAAGATGACCAGTAAGGGGATCTTAACCCTTGACTTGGTGTT
>NW_007737678.1:6931-7818 GCF_000696425.1 Galeopterus variegatus | reverse complement strand
CCAAGTCAAGGGTTAAGATCCCCTTACCGGTCATCTTTAAAAAAAAAAAAAAAAAAATTCTAGTTTCCTGTGGCAAAACAAAAGTGAAAATAGTATAAATAAGTATTATTTATAATAATAAATATTATAAATAAATATAAACAAGAAATAAGTTATATTTCTTATTTTAGAAGGGTCTCAGGACAAGGAAAATTTTAAATAGCAACCAGATTTTAAATCTGAGTGTCAGAGAAAACCATTAACAGAAATAGGAAAGAGTTGGAGGACAGTGGAAGTTAAAGTTTTGCCGTGAATTTGAGGTGCAGGCTGCTTGTGCAGGTGGCAACGATCAATAAGCAGTTGGAAATGAGGTCCTGTATTGACACCTAGAAGAGACTGGGGAGGAAGGTAAAGGTTTAGGACCCATTGACGTGGAGGGATTAGTGCATGGATGGGATTATGGAGGAAGAAAGTGAAGAAAGAAGAAACGAGACCTGAGGACAGCTCTAGGAGGTTAGGAAGTAAAACCCAAGGGCAACAGAACAGGATACTGTGGTGGTATCACAGGGAGAATAGATATCATTTGGAAAAGAAAAGAGTAAGAGTAACGTCAAATGCTGCAGAGCAGACAAAAATGATAAAAACTGGATTCTTCAATGTAAAAATCACTGGTTACATTCAAGAGGACAAGGTTCAATGGAAATAGGAGTAGAAGTCAAATGCTAAGAGATTACCAGTAGGTGGGCCTGGAACATCTTGTCGTACCAGAAGCAAGAAATCTCAAGACTTGGAAGCCGACTTGAGAAAGATAACACCGGCCAATGTTGGATCAATACGAGCATCAATAAGGATGGCAGCAGTGTTAGCTCTTCATTGCTGCTGTAACAAATTACCACAATTTGGTGTCT
>NW_007737678.1:5868-6494 GCF_000696425.1 Galeopterus variegatus | reverse complement strand
AGGATGGCAGCAGTGTTAGCTCTTCATTGCTGCTGTAACAAATTACCACAATTTGGTGTCTAAAACAACACAAAATTGCAGTTCTGTAGGCTAGAAGCCCAACATGAGCTCAAATCATAATGTCAACAGGCCTGTGCTCCTTTCTGGAGTCTCTAGAGGAGAATCCGCTTCCTTGCTTTTTCCAGCTCCAAGAAGCTGCCTGCATTCCTCAGCTCATGACCACCTTCCTCCCTCATCAAAGCCAATAACAGTGGAGTCCTCATATCGCATCACTCTGACCTCCTCTTCTGCTTCCTTCTTCTGCTTTTAAGGACCCTTGTGATTACATTGGGCCCTCCTGGGTAATCCAGGATAATCTCCCTCTTTTAAGGTCAACTGGTAAACAACCTTAATTCCATCTGCAGCCCTAATTCCTCTCTGCCACATAACACAGCACATTCACAGGTTCCTGGAGGAGCGTTATTCTGCCTGCCAGTCAGTACAACAGATTGAAGCACATCAAATATATCTAAATGTGATAATTCAAATGATACAAAGACAAACAAACAAAGCTCCCTGTGGGGAAACTGACACAGTATTTTGAAAACTGGTGAGAAAAGAGAAATAATCAAGTAGTGGTCCTGACC
>NW_007737678.1:4572-5445 GCF_000696425.1 Galeopterus variegatus | reverse complement strand
GGGCCTTGGTGTTATCAGCACCGCACTCTACCGAGTGAGCCACGGGCCGGCCCAGGAAAAGTTTTTTCTATAAAAGTGTTCCAGCTAATACATGAAGAGGGTATGTCACCATTTCCCAGTCTCCAGAGAATTAATGGATCTGGGTACTCTGTGTCCTCTGACAGAAGTGCAGAGCACACCTACAACTTCTTGCTAACACAACTGATCTCAAAATTAGTGAAGCCTCCACCTCCACCCACTAGTTTACAGGAAATACAGGGGACAATGAAATGACCCCATAGGGTGCAGTGAGCAAAATCCAGACTGAGGGAAACTCCACTGGACAAATGATACATTGCTTCCAAAAACTGAAAGAACAACAACAACAAAGAATGGGGGAACTTATTGTTGGGGGACTTAGAAACATCAACCGGTGGCAGTGTGTGGACTTTGTTGGGATCCTAATTCAAACTAACTTAGAAATTTGTAAGGCAACTAGGGGAATATGAACAGAAACTAAATACTTGATGATATTAAGGAATTGTTTGATTTTCTTAGGTGTTATAATGAAATATTTACAGATTAAATGACATGATGTCTGGGATTTGCATCAAAATAACCTAGAACCAAGGCTGGGAAGAGGTGGGGGAACAGAAGAAACAAGATCGGCCATAAACTAATCATTATTGGAGCCAGGTGATGGGTGCACGGTTTTCCTCATTCTGCACGGTCTCTCTCTTTTTAAAATTATTTGCAATGTTCTATAATTTAAAAAAATACCACAGTAAAAGATGGTTGAAGTGGCATGTATACTCTTTTTAAAAATACTTTGTGGGGCCAGCCCGGTGGCGCACTGCTATAGTGCGCCGCTTGGGAAGCGTGGCAGCGCTCCCG
>NW_007737678.1:0-3843 GCF_000696425.1 Galeopterus variegatus | reverse complement strand
GCCATAAACTAATCATTATTGGAGCCAGGTGATGGGTGCACGGTTTTCCTCATTCTGCACGCTCTCTCTCTTTTTAAAATTATTTGCAATGTTCTATAATTTAAAAAATACCACAGTAAAAGATGGTTGAGGTGGCATGTATACTCTTTTTAAAAATACTTTGTGGGGCCAGCCCGGTGGCGCACTGCTATAGTGCGCCGCTTGGGAAGCGCGGCGGCGCTCCCGCCGAGGGTTCGGATCCCACATACAGACCGGTTCCCGCTCACTGGCTGAGCGAGGCGCGGGAGCAACAACGAGGGTTGCGATCCGTTGCCGGACACGGAAAAAGACAAAAAGGAAAAAAATAAATAAATAAAAAATAAAATAAAAATACTTTGTGAAAAGATGAAAGAAAGGGAATGTTTTAGTCCATTTTGTGTTGCTATAACAGAATTACCTGAGACAGTAATTTATAAAAAAGAGAGGTTTATTTGGCTTACGATTCTGGGACAGCTGCATCTGGCACAGCCTCAGGCTGCTTCTACTCACGGCAGAAGGTGGCAGGCAGCCGGTGGGTACAAGCAGATCACATGGCGAGAGGAAGCAAGAAAGAGAGAGAGGAGGTGCCAGGGTCCTATAAAAAACCAGCTCTCACAGGAACTAATAGAGTGAGATCTCACTCATTACTCCCCCCTCCCCCAGGGAGAGCATTAATCCATTCATGAGGGATCCACCCCTAGGACTCAATCAGTTTCCAACACTGCCACATTGGAGATCAAATTTCCACATGAGTTTTGGAGGGGACAACACATCCAAACTCCATCAGGGAGTAAGTAAAATGTGTGTAAATGTGTTTAAAATAATTTCCAGTTTCCAAACCACATTAAAAAGAAATGCCAAGAATATAGAGAGAAGAAAGAGAAGAAAACACAATTCCTCCACCCTAGTATGCATACAGTTACAATTTTGGCGTATTTTCTTCTAGTATTTTTCTCGTAACGACAATAATAATTACTAAGTGTCATTTAGCAAGCTCATATTATGTGACAATCACTTTTCTAAACACTTTAAAAATATTGTCTTTACAGATGAATGGATAAAGAAAATGTGGCATATCCATACAAGTGTACTTCACGAAGTTCATGGAAAAATAGAATTAAAAGACAATACAAATCTTTCCATGAACTTTTTGAAGTACCCTCATACAACGGATTATTATTCAGCCTTAAAAAGGAAGGAAATTCTGACACATGGTACAACATATTTAAACATGGAAAACATTTTGCTAAGTGAAATAAGCCAAACATAAAAAGACAAATATTGTATGATTCCACTTATATGAGATACCTAGAATAGTCAAATGAATAGAGAAAGTAGAATAGAGGTTGCCAGGGGCTGGGAGAATGGGGAGTTATTGTTTAATGGGTACAGAGTTCACATGGAATGATAAAAAGGTTCTGGAAATGAACAGTGATAATGGTTACACAACATTGTGTATGCACTTGACAGCACTGAATTGTGTATTTAAAAATGATCAAAATGGTTAATTTTATGCTATGTATATTTTATCAAAAAAAGTTCTCATTCAAACCTCCTAACTATTCTATAAGATGGGTCATACACCTAATCAATGGATTTGAACCCAGGCAATCTGACTACAGAGCCCATGCTCTTTGCCCATGCTGTCTACAGTATATATATGTGTACCGGTGCAGTACATAAAATTTTGTATTTATCTCTTCTCATTCATAATTTTTATAATTATTTTCCTTTTAATACATTTTATTATCATTCATGTAATGACTACATGATATATCACTGAATGAATCTATCACCACTTTTTGAGTCCCCCACTGTTGGATATTTTTGGTTATTTTAAGGTTTTCTGTGTTATAAAAACATTACTGTGAACTTCCTTTCCCATGTATCATAGATTTTTTTTTTTTTAATTTCAGATTACCTCCTACAGAAAGACCCAGAAAGGTTTTATAAAATGGAGGGACCTGGGGAAGAAGAAAAGAGAGGGAGTGGCTGGAGATATGAAGTGGAGGAAAGGTGGAATACGATAGCAGAGGAGGTGGGAAGAGATGGCATCTAGAACACAAGTTAAAAGAAAAGAGAAGGGAGGAGAGAGCCATTCTGAAGTGGAACAGAGGGTGGATGGCTTGAGTTTTGAGATAGAGAGGAGGGGAGTTGAGGGAACAAAAATTAGATGGTTTCTTAATCTCAGAGAAGCAATTGATTAGGGGCGTGGGGAATGTCAAAAGGCCCAGAACTTTGGGAATCAAATAGCAAACCAGAGATGAGTAAAAGGCCTTTTAAGTAGCAGTTAAGACATAATTGAAGTGAGAGTGTGAACTGGTAGGAGACCCATCAGTGAGGTTTTGTGACCTTCTACACAGTCCTCAGCATCCTCGAGGAGAGTCAGAGACAGGAGACCAAGAAGATGACCCCAGTCTGGGGACAAGCTTGGCAGGGTGAGAGGGAAAGCAAGAGTCCTGTCTTCTGCCTCCTTCCCCACACCTCCCCATTCCCTACCTGACCTAATATTCCAGCCACTCTAAACTGCATGTCATTGATTAAATACCAATGCCTTGGCCATCACAATCCTCATCACCGCCCCCACTGTCATTGTTGTCATCCTAGGGACCATTCATTGCCAGTGTACTATGTGCTGGGTAGTGCACTCTTAAGTGCTTCACATGAAGTGCTTCACCATGTGTTGGGTGCTTCACATGTACCTCTCATTTAATCTTCAGAACACCAACAAGGAGTTAGAAGTTGTTTATTTATCCCCTGTTGGCAGATGAGGAACTGGAGGCTTCAGGAAACTGAGTGATTATCTGAGTTTACACGGTGAGGTCACCTCGGTGCCCTTGATTATGCTATTCTGTCAGCCTAGAATTCCCAACCCAGGGCACCCCCCAATTCCTGACTCCCAGCCCAACCTTGGGCAACTCATTTCACTTATTTAGGACCTGAGCAACATAGTCTACCTCTTTGGTGTTTTGTTTCTCCATCTGTAAAAGGAGAGAGCTGAGCTACACGACCCTGAATTTCCTTTCTAGATTTAACATTCCATAGGAAAAGGATCTAAAAGGAGGAAACCAGAATCCCACAGGGTTAAAAATTCTGAGATCTAGATTGGAGAGAAGGTCATCAGAAACTATGTGGAATTTCCAACTGAGGTAGTACCTGTTACCTTTCTGAACTCAAAGCAGAGTTCACAAGTTCCTTGATATTCGTGTTTCTATTACCTCAAACTGCAGGCTGAGGGGGAGACAGCTCAGCCTGATCTAAGAGCTGTGTTACATTCCGTGCCCAGTGGGTGGCGATATCAACATTTGATTCTGCCTGCCACCTACATCTCACAGTCCCNGTGCCCAGTGGGTGGCGATATCAACATTTGATTCTGCCTGCCACCTACATCTCACAGTCCCAGTTACACATGCACACTCCAATCTATGAAATAGTTGTAGAAATGAAGGCAGTTGCTATCCACACTTTCCTGATGGTGTCCCATACTGCCACCATCAGAGACACCAGTGCCAGATTACATCTGTGTGAAGTTCCATCTTTCCTGGTTCCAATCACCTGCTTCCCCCACTCCTCACCCTGTCCCCAGCGGAGTTGCCAGTGTCTTCCTGGTGACTAGGAAAGAGGGGCAGAAGTTACAGGCAAGGAAATGGAGAGGAGTGGATCTCCCCTCCTCTCCTCAAGTTGGGGTAGGAGACTGCTGCAGTGCTCTGGCCAGCATGAGCTCCCACTGTCTGGGGCCACAGCTGGACCAATTGTTATGGACTTTTAATACTGCACCCACCTAAAATTGACCAGAGAAATCATAGGATACAGCACAGATTTTGT
>NW_007737677.1:49106-49716 GCF_000696425.1 Galeopterus variegatus | reverse complement strand
TTTCTTGGTTTGTTGCAGTTCGGGTATCTCTTTTTGGGTGTTTGTTCATTTTGGCAGGGATTTTCCTTTCGATTCTTGGACCTCTGATTCAATTCTCGTAAAGGAGTGTTTTCTGCCCTTCGCTATCAGGGCTTTTTCACACTCTGTGAACACTTGATGGGGCTATTAAGCCTTGCAAAGTGTTCCTGCAGGCTGTGTAATTTTTCTTTCTTTATTTATTTCTGAGATTCCACCTCCTTTTGCTGGCCCCTCTCCACTCTGTGTGCTCAGGACAGGGCTGAGGCGTGTCTTCTACAAACCTTGACTTTCAGTTGAGTCATCAAAGTTGTGCCCTGCCCCGTCCTTCCCAGCAGGTGTCCTGACTCTCCAACTGCCGGGAGTGAACTCCTTGGGGGAGGATCCCTCAGCACACAATTCCTCTTTGACTCCCCCCGGCACGGGTCAGTCCTTTTGGAGAGCTGACTAGTAAACTTCAATGTAGCTTGAGGGGTCTCTGGGCTCCCCTCTCCCCACCAGAAATCAGTTAGGGGCTCTTCCAAACTGAGGTCCCCAGAGATGGAATCTGGCTCCCGGGAAGAGGGAGTCTATCTGGGGCCGACACCCAGGGTGT
>NW_007737677.1:15905-48911 GCF_000696425.1 Galeopterus variegatus | reverse complement strand
GGTGTGGCGGAGAGACGATCTGGGCGGGCTCCTCTTCTCTGCCCGCCCCGATGCTGGCCGGGGGCTCCCCATGCTACCAGCCCCGTCAGAGATCCACGGGGAGAGTGGGATTGTAGGCCGGTCCGCAGGCCCCGGAGTGCCCCATGTCGAGGTAAGCAAATAGCACGTCTCAGTGAGGAGTCGCGCCAAGCAGAGATGGCTGGCCTGCCCTCCCTAAGCCCGCCTTCTCCGCCCCCACCTGAGAAAATGGAGGCCGCTCTGTTGTGGGTGCCTAGCCTGGTGTGGTCGGCGGGAGCCAGGCGGGCGGGGAGCAGTCGGGCTTCGCCCCGCAAGTGGAGCTGGGCTGGGGTTGACTCACAGAGCTCGCAGAGTTGGGCCGGTCTGGTGTGTTTCACTCCGTTTCTGCGCAGTTTTTTGCTGGCTTTCTTGTCCTTTGTTGTCTGGGCTGCCCGTTCATTCCCGCAGCGAGGCTTGGGTGCTCTCAGGAGTCCTCTTCTGTGTCGGCCCCAAAACCTCGAACCTGCTGCCGCTTGTTTGTCGATGTAGGATCGTTGTTGAAAGAATTATTTGCCTTTTGTTGCTCTTGGAAATGCAATTAGTACTCTGGTATCACAGCGCACAGCTCTCAGGATCGCGCTGTCTCCTGGCACGGCCGCTCCAGACCCGTCGCCATCTTAATCCCCCATTCTTTTTATAACCAAAAAGGTATTTTGAGATCTTCAGGATATTTTCATCCACAGGATTTCTCCATCTGGATATGAATTGTGCCCCTTTTATAGAGGGCAGGAGTAGCTGTGATCATTTGGTTTATGAATTTTCCCAAACCATGTTGCAATGGGCAAAGCGAAGATTCAAATCCAGTTCCTTCCCACACCTGTTAATACTCCTGATACCATCTGTACACTGGGAGGACATTATTCTCGGAGTTGGATTTAGAGAGGAGGTAGAAAGGGGAGCTCTGCAAGCTGTGTGTAGGAACATTTATCAGCCTGTGAATTCTTTCCCTATTAGCAAAGAAATGGATGATCTGCTGCTCCTTCTTTCTCCAGTCTTTGGCTTTCTGCGGTGCCTTTCTAAATCACACAACATTTCAGCTGCCAAGGAATCCCAGAGACTACCTAACCCAACAACCTAATTTTATAAATGAGGAAATGGAGGTCACTCACCCTCCTCAGCTGACTCAGATGTTCTTATTCAGCAGAACATGTTCATTTTGTCTGTGCACATATTACTGGACAAGGTACAACAGGTAATTTGTCATAAATCTTTAAGTAAAGAATTTTCAAAGTGGATTTGAATAATGATGGAAAACACAGCAGAACGCCTTAGGTGACAGTGATAGTAAGGTACACTAGAAACAATCTGATTGTTTAGTGAACTGTAGAGAAAGCACTTTTGCATTCATTAAAGTGCTGTAAGGCATTAACTCATTAATCCTTAAAGTAGTATAGAAAGCTTGTTCAGAAACATCCACTCTTTTAACGTCACTGAAGGCCAAGACAAAGAAAAAATAGTATCACTGTGAACATCTAGATTTGGAAAATAACTAAGTAAATTAGCAAGAGACGGCATGGATGGGTTTTCCCCACATGGTGATAGGACACATGAGTAAAGCAAAGGAAGCCAGCAAGGATCTAGCCTCAGCCTGCACTACCACCTCCTAGGGCTTCCAGATTCAGCAAATAAAAATACAAGGCACCCAGTTAAACCCGAATTTCAGATAAACCAAAAATTACTTGTTGTTGTCAACAATTAAAATTTAAGAAGGCATCCTATATTTCATGTGGCAACCCTATTTCCTTCCCCGGTTTATCACAAAACAATACCTGAAATGACAAAATGAGTGTGAATGACCAGAAGCAGCTCATGCTACAGGGGACTCCCCACTGAGGTGGACAACTGGTCCACACCCTCTTTTTTTAAATTATTGTTATTTTTATTGATTATACATATTCATGTGGCACAGAGCTGACCATCAGCACCTGTGCCCAAGATGTGATGATTAGTTCCTCACCCTCTTCATTGAGATGAGTCCACTGGTCACAGGCTTCAGTGGCGGGATAATGTGAAATTTATATAAAAGTTTCTAAATGAATTTCTGTACTTATCACATTGATGACCAGAAACAAATAGTTTGCAGATTGCATCAGTCTGTGGAGCACATTCTGAGTAGCACTGGACAGGAAAGGAGAAAGCCCTATTTGATTGCAGCACCACCTCTTGCCAGGTGGGCAAATCTGGTTAGGAGAAGCATCTTTCCCAGTGTCTGATCGTCTTTAAAATAATCACAGTAATTGTGCCTGATGTGGGGTAAACCAATGTGCAGAATCAAGTACCCCAAGTATTTGAGACAATAGTAATAAAAGAATGTCTCCACATTCTCCAAAATACCAAAAAAAAAAAAAACCCAGAGAAATGAAAATTTAAATATTTGATTTTACAAAGAAAAATCAATGTAGCAATAATGAGAAAATTAAGAATTTCTGAGATACTCTTCTACCTATCACAACATTTAGAAATGTTTTCATACTGAAGGTCACATAGCTTTGAGGAAAAGAATGACACTTTAACTTTTAAGAGCTTAGTGATTGTAAAGATCTTAAACTGGCCCTGATTATGTTTTTTGCTTACTTTACATAATTGTCATAAGGTAAAAAACAATACGTGAAATATTAAATGACTCATCAGTATTCCTTCCTTCTAGGCAAAATGTTGGCATAGTAAAAATTTGGCTTTTTTAAAAGAAAAAGATAAATGCCAATCTTATATACATATTCGTATATATATAAATATTCAATTCCTGGAGCTGGTGACACCATGGACATTTGTGCACCTTTGCACACTTGTATACCCTTATGTGGTGGACTACAGTGATTAAGAATTCAGCCTCTGGACTCAGAGGACAGTTTTAATTTGGTACTGCCACTTAATAGTTATATGACCTTGGACAACCTTCTTAACAATTTGAGGTTTCCGTTTCCTCATCTGTAAAACAGACATATTATTACCTGTGTTATGGAATTAGTGTGGAAGATTAAGTGAAATAATCTGTGTAAAGCATGTAGAACATTGCCTGTCCCCTAGCAAGTTCTCAAATAAAATGCTATCAATAGTGTTCTTTATAACAAGTAATGAGTACAATAATTGCTTTACATTTATGGAGAATAATATAGAAGCATATAATTAAAGCATCAAAATATGCATAACGAAATTGGCTATAGGGTGATCATTGCTGTATTTTTTATAGTAGCAACAATTAGGAAGAACTCAAATAGCCAATATTAGAGTTTCTTCTAATAAATTATGTCTGCACTCATATACTTGGGTGCATAATTAAAATTTAGGATGACATACATGAAAATAAAATCTGGTTATCTCTAAGAGAAAAGATTTTCTTTTTCCTTTCTAATTTTTCTATGCTCAGTGTATATTACTTGAGTAACAAAATTTCTTTAAAACATGCTAAAACTGTTTCTTCTTTTCTTCTCCCACTGGGTTTGTTTCCTAGGTTACTTCTCCCTCCTGCAGGTGGCCCACAACTACCCACTCCAGGATGAGACTCCATCTACTGAGATGTCACTTCCCTTCTGCCAATCAAAATCTGCTCTCTGGAAAGGAACAATTTTTTTTTTTTTTTTTTTTTTTTTTAGTTCAGGTGTCTAGATCCTATTAGGCAAATTTGGTAGGAACATTTAGGTAGATTTGTCCCTTGGAAGGGGGAGGAGGTGTCAAACTAAGATTAGTCTTATTTGAGATTTCTGAAGATGAGCAACACTAGGGAGAAGATAAAATTCTAACACAGGAGGCAACAACATGAGTCAAATTCAAAGAACAAGGCAAAGGCGTAATTGAAATAGCAAAGTCAGCCAACTGTAAGGAGAGACAGCTGAAAGTGAGGGTTAAATCAAGGGGGTCATGGCTTTTGAAAGGAGTGTGTGTGACAGGGAGCCTCTTATCTGTGGTTTCATGCACAGAGTGGGAGGCAGACACAGCAGCTTCAAAGAGCAAATTCTGCTGGATAATAGGCATAAATGATTGTAACTATACTACACTAACTTCTTGAAATAAATCGAGGTGTTTTTTCTTTTGCATTTCCTCATACAAAACCTTCCCTTTATTCATCCAGAGGCATCTATTGCTGGGGGGAAGATTGAACGAATTGCAATAGAAATGCAGAAAAGAGTTGGTGCTCAGGTTTTGAGTTCCAGGAAAGGTTCTTGATGCCCACTTCAGAGGCAAAAATTATAAAAGCCAAAGCTTGAAGCTTTTTATTTTAAAGGGAAATAGAGGTTTTTGTAAATCAAAAGGCAAAGTCCTAAAGGAGCTGAGCACAAAATATATCCACCAACAAAAGACTGGAAAGAGAACAGAGGTGGCATCAGTTTCCTATAACAAGGAGAACTAGGTTATTGAGGGTCTACATTCTGCTAAAAGCATATAAAAATGTAGTATAAATTAAAATTTTTTTACTGTATAGCTGAACTAGGAAAAAAGAAAGTGCATTTTCTGGCATTCAGAAACAAAGAGAAAACAAAATCAGACAAGTGTCAAAGACAAAATGCACTAGACAACTAAGAGGAGAATTTTATTAGAGAGAACATTCCTTATGCAAAAGCATAGTCTACTAGGAACACCTCAAAGAAAAGGAAAGGGGTCTGAGTATTTATAGAGGCAGGTAAACAAAGGAGTCATTCCCAAGTGTCTTTGTTTTGTGCTGCTATAACAGAATACCTGAGACTGGGTTATTTATGAAGGAAAGAAATTTCTTTTGTCACAGTTCTGGAGGCCGGGCAGTTCAAGATCAAGGTACCAGCATCTGGTGTGGGCCATTTTACTGCATCCTCACATGGTGGAAGGTGGAAGGGCAAGAGAGGAGGAACACTGCATCATCATATGGCAGAAGAATATGCACGTGAGACAGCCCACTCCCACAAGGCCTTTTCATAGCAGCATTAATCCATAAAGACCTACCATTAGGTCCTACCTCCCAACATGGTTACATTGGGGATTATGTTTTCAAGACATGAATTTTGAAGGACATATTTTGGCCATCCCACTGAGTCTTGTGGGAATCATGAAGAAGGGTGGAGCCTGGTCTTATTTGAGTCATTGAAGAAAGGTAGAGATGAGTCTAATTTGACATATGTCAGCACCTGGTACTGTTTGCCATTAACTAATGGGTTAGGGTTAGCCTTTTTCTTGGAATAAAAAAATGGTTGGAGATTTCTTAACTGTCATTGATTTCTGAGAGCACAGGGCTAAGGTGAAATTCAATATTGTCAGTACCACCTTTCTGAACAACTCAAAAGCAGTCATAAGCCTTCTAATTGGCTGCTATAGGGTCTAAGAAATAGTCTTCAATTATTGATATTATTCCTGCAGATCAGTTGGAACAGCTGTTGAGAGGTGGTAGAAAAGGTCAGTTGTTTTATGGTCCTAGCAATAAGACACCTTAAAAGAGGGATGCCTCAAATGGAAAGGATAAATATTAAAATAAAAGGTTATATTAAAATAAAGAACTAGGAGTTGAACCCTGAGGATAACCAGTTCAATCAATTACAAGACGTCAGTGGTGAAAAATCTTTTGATTTTGCAGCACCACTCGCACTGAGTTTTTTTGTGAGCTAAGAGATGATATTCAAATTCTTATTTAAGTCTCATGTAAGGGCATGCATGATCCAAGCATTTCACTGGACTTCCCTTATGGCCATGACAGTGGCTTATTCAGGGAGACATTTGGCCAATGCACAGTCTGCTGCAGAAGTGAGGTTTACATCAAGTCATCAGGCTTCAGCTCATAGGAATTCTTCAGATCCTGGAAAAAAGAGCTGGATGAAAGGCAATCCAGGTTCTTAAGAGGGATCTGAGCAGTCAGGTTTTAGTCCTTGTGCTTGGTGACACCAAATCAAGGGAAAGAGATTATAAATGTTAGTTTGGAGGACTGTAATCAGATATTGAAGGAAACCAGAATAACTGAAAATTTGGTAAGGATTAACCATTTGGGCAAGTTAATAGGATCCAGTCAAATTTGTATGTAGAATCAAAACTGGTTTTTCCAGAGTGGGAGAGGGAGGATAAATCTTTATCAGACAGGATGACAGGACAGTTTACTTATCCATCAGTTACACAATTTCAAAAGAGGTGCAAAATAGCTCAAAGATAATAAACAGAACAGGAATTTAACAACCTGTAGGACTGTGCTATAGGTAATGCTATAAACAAAAACTCTCCATTGAAATAACAAAATTTCCTTCTACAGGAACCCCTCTTTTGATCAAAACTAATATCAAAGAAAGATAATTCTTGATCACAAAATAAGATCGGTCCCCTTTTATTAGGCTTCATTATGTACATAGGTGGAGCAAGAATGTTAATTTACCATATAGGCCTTCTTAAGTTTGCTTTGCTGGAAGTTTTCATAAAGGAATATCAGACTGGAATTTTAAAAGCCCCTTGAGACTAGGAAGTAAAGTCAAGAATTCACTATCAGATTTCATCTAGGGTAACTATAAATCTGGTCAAATTTCTCTCGTCTTGAAGTCTGCAAAATATGCTAAGAATCCTGACCCTTCTGGGAAGTGACCTTCCTTCCTTACTCACATTTAAGTCTGGGTACTTTTTGAGTCAGTTATCGGGTGAGTTTTTCCAAGAGAGTTTTGTAAACATTGACTATATAGCATCAACCTTAGTTCCTTAAAAGTATCTGGTTATAATTGGTTAAATGAATATCATTCTCAAATAAAATATTCCAGGTAAGCAAGCCCTTGGTTGCAAAACTAATATCTTCAGTTATACCTTTTAACATTGAGGGTAGATTCCTATGGATACTATGCAAAAACTATATTACCATGAAAAAAAAATAATAAGAGTTTGCAAATTCTAGAGGGATTAAGCAGAGAATAAAAAAGACAACATTTACAAATGTTTCTTTTCCATTTGCAAATGCATAGTCTACTAGATTCTTATGAATTACAGATAGCTTAAGAGAAAAAAATAAAGGATTTCTTATATATCCAGACAATAGAACCTTCAAACATGAATAGTATTTCAAAGAAAAACCACAATCGCCCTTCATCACTTTATTGATGTGTAATTAATTCTCATTGTGCTTGATCTTGGGTTGGCAGGCTCACGAACCTACCCGTTTCTCAACTAAAGTTCAAAACATTCTGACTCAGCCCATGGTATGTTCTCAAAATTGTTTAAATAATAACATCAGAAGCCTCGACCCCAAAGTACCTGACAGTGCCCTGGGAAGGCAATCAACATTAGGGCTAATAAAAAGCTTGAATAGTATAAAAGGGCTGGAGGAGGTATTGTAGAACCTTTCTAGCACTTATGAGAGGTAAATTAACACCAATTGCTAAACATAGAAACTGGATAAATTTCAATATTCATTTAGAAATTAATTTTATGATGCTGTCCTAAGTATTAAAATACAGGTTATACTTAAATCATTCAAAGTTTGGCATGTTCACACATGTGCACAAAGTATTTGATAGATATTTACACACTGGGAGACACAATTATGGTCTGACTTTGGAGTTTTGGCAGATCTGGGTTCAAATTCTGGCAAGTTTCCCTACTAGCTTTTTTTGGGTGCGTGTGATCCGAACCCTCGGGCGGGAGCGCCGCCGCGCTTCCCAAGCGGCGCACTATCCAGTGCGCCACCGGGCCGGCCCTGAAACAGTCCTTTTTGACTGAAGACAAAGCACTCTGACCTGTAGCTGATTGCATGTGCTTTCAGGGAAGCATAAGAGTAAAACAAAAAACTGATGACAAGAGATTTAAAATGGCCATAGTTAACTTATTACTGATAATTTTCAAAAATGAAAGATCTGATGAACATTCATTACAAAAATAATGCAAGTGACAAAGAAAGTTGGTTGTACCATGCAAAACAAGATAATAAAATCAATCCAGAAAATTTAGGCAAAATATCTATAAACATAATGATAAATCCTATTTTTAAAGAAGGGTACAATTTACATCTAAATTGTAAAAATGGATGGAAATAATCTTTTACAGAGAAATACATATGTATTTCTTCATATATAACATATGATAATCCTGAGATATATAACATACCATGGATATAGCAAGCCTATTGTTAGATTATACCAAGAATATATCATGAATATTGAGTAAAAATATTTTATAAATTAATATTCCATAAGCATCTGAATATTAACAAAATTCCATAGGTAAGTAGGTAAATCCCATTTGAAAATTACTGGCCTTATAAGGTGCTAGATTCAAATTAAAGAAGTAAAACTTCAATCAAGTGAACATTTAACAAACAACTAAAGTTATGACTGATAATACTATATTGCTGTTGTCCGATATCAAGGACAGCAGTACCAGGACTCTGATCAAGAGAAACATGTCATGGACAGTGAAGGCATTGACAAATCTCTAGGAACTTCACATACAACATACAATTTCTGAAATATTTAAATTAATAATATATTTTTTTTCTCATACAAATTTAACCCAGGGAAGGCTAAACCTCTCTCTTGATCTAGCAACTCTTTCCATGCAACTCATCCATAGTAACACATGAAATAAACCTAATTATTTCTAGCACCTCTCTTTTTACAAGTTGGAAGAACAAATTCTTTGTGATTTTTCAGGGGCCTTCTAGAAAATCTCAGAGAGTTTTAGGTGCAAAAGATATTAGTTAAAGTTTAATTTCGGAAAGGTAATATATCAGAATTATCAGGATATTTAAAATTGATTAAGATAGTATCATGGGTTACTGAGAAATGATACTTAGATATCTATTAAAAGAAGTGACAATAAAAGGTTTTAAAAGTAAACATAGGTGGTAACATAACCATAAAAAATCTTAACTCTGTCATAAGTGAGAAATTTTTATTTTCTTAAAAAAATCAGGGATATAACAAGGTCAGCATAAACCATGCAGGTTATTCTAGCAACACACAGAATCTTTCCAATTTAGACAGACTACACAAAAAATAAAGGATAGCTTGTTCTTAGTAAGAGTAGACCGAGACTCTAGGGAAAAGGTCATCATGAAGGAGAGAGAACCAAATTCTAGAATTGCATCAATATAAAATGTGATATTGTAGCTCTTTCTGAAAATCTTATAAATAAATCCATTTAACCTTAGCTGTAACTACAACACGTTTCTCTTTCCATGAATCTTCTGCTACTTTCTATATTCCTTATGAAACAGCTTCTCAGAATGGCAAGATGAACACTTTCATTAATAGACCAAAATCTATATAGCCTCTCTGTACCACATAAAAATAAGAGACAGAAAGTATAAGCTTAAAATTATGCTTAGGAATTAATGTTTTAGTATTCTAATGAATATCCATTAATTAACTCAATTTAGTATCGGTCCAAGATTCTAAATTACCTAAAGATTTTGGAAATTATCTTCAAGTTATATGCTATAAAACACAATTATTGTTGAAATAAAGTTTGTTGGAATAATGATTCAATTTGGTTAAACACATATTTACATTGTATATAATCTTAAACATTAAGTAGAAGTGATGCTAGCTTATTTGACCAGTAAACACTTATAAGTTTAGGCAGAATATACAGCAGTAAGATAAAATCTATGCATATACCATACTTAACACTGATCAATCAGAAGAGATGTAGCTTTTTAAAAATTAAACCAAAATGTTAAACTAGTTTTATTTAACAAAATTTTTCAAAGTTATGTAATCTTGATTTCTTAAAACATTTGATTTAGTTTCTTTTTTCTTTTCTTTTTTTTTTTTTATTTTTCAAAGTTATGTAATCTTGATTTCTTAAAACATTTGATTTAGTTTCTTTTTTCTTTTTTTTTTTTTCCATAAAATGACTGGTAAGTTGATCTTAACCCTTGACTTGGTGTTGTCAGCACCAGGTTTTCCCAAGTGAGCTAACCGGCCATCCCTATATAGGGATCCGAACCCATGGCCTTGGTGTTATCAGCACCACACTCTCCCAAGTGAGCCATGGGCCGGCCCTTGATTTAGTTTCTATAAGAATTTTTTTAGCACATTAAATGTATTGGTAGTTTAATTTTCTTAATTTGGGGGAAGTTTAGGCATATTTAATTTATGTAAGCACTTACTTATATGTAAGCCTATTAGAACTGAGCTCTTTTAAGATACTTTATCATTTCATTTATTAATACCATCTGGATATCAAAAGATATTACACAATCACACAATGAGAGAGGTAAAGTCATTTTTGAGTGACGGACATATAAACCTACAGACACAGATAGGGTGCTTATAGTTTTAATCCTAAAATTTCAGCCCTAGGTCAAGAATAAACATTACATTACAAAACTCACCATTTTATTTCAAAGAGCTGTTCTTTTCCAAGTAGGCAGGAATTCTTAATTGATTTGTGTTCAAAACGGAAAAATAGACAAACAAAAGACATTAACAAAACGGATACTTTGTTTACTTTCACTCAACATAAATAAGGTCTCTATAAACCATCAATCCATTTACAGAAATCACCAAAAGTTCAGACCGTGAAGTCAAAAGGAACAGTGCCACGAATCAAATGAGTACTCAAAAATAATCAAAAATCAAATCCTTAACATGCTACCGATAAACAAGAGTCCAGAACAAGAACCAGGAGTCAGACACACCATTGGGTCCCCAGATTGTCAGTCAGGAGAGCATAAAGTTCTCTGAGAGGCCTTATTATGGGGATAGAGTTAACAGGGATCTGAGGGTGAGGTCCAATCCCATCTGAGTCACACCACCAAACTATCAAAGACAAAATGCACCAGTTAAGGAGATGGTTTCATTTGGGCTATTGCAAGTGGCAGAACATTACTAATGAGGAACATGTAAAAGATAATAAAGGGGACTGTTGAAGTGGCAACTTAACAAGGGAGTCATCTACAAGTCTTATACGAATGATGAGGAGGGTGAAAGTGGGTCATATCTAAGTCATTGAGAAAAGGTAGAGGTGGGTCTTATCCTGGAAAATGGGAGAGCTGGAAATACAGGATGTCCTTTGTGGATGAGCCATTTCTCACCAAACAAGTGGGTGGGTATTTCCTGGAAAATAAGGTTCAGGTAAAGTTCAACATTACCAGAGGTAAGCTTGTCTATAACTCCAGGTCAGACAGTGATTTAAGTTGCAATATCTTGAGACTAGGTTTCTAATTCTCATTATAGAGTCAGCAATATGACTTGCATAAGATTGGGAGCTGGAACTGAGACCCAAGGGAGAGAGCACTGTCAGTGGCTTCCTTCTCAGCGGAATGGGGACTGAATAGTCTCCATGTACCAGTCCAGGAAAGCAGTAAGTAAGCTTGACTATATTCAGAGCTCTGAGAGGGAAAAGCCTCCTCTACATAATCAAAACTCATTAGTTAAGCAGCTATGTGGAGTCTCAATTTATTCTACCTGTATGCTGTATGAATCTCCAAGCCAAAACAGTAATGTAAAATCTAGACCAACACAAATAAAACCCTGCAGTGCCTGGTGAAGCAAATACAGATTTCAACAAACAAACAAACGAATAACAAAAGCAAAAATACTGTACTGGAGGAAAGCTTACAACATTTTTTTTAAAATAGAAAATTCTTTACCATGAAAGACATAATTAGCATCCACAGCAAGACTGTGATAAAATTTAAAAAATGGGAAAAAGACTATAAAATAAGTATGTTTTAAATTATTACAAACCTAAATGAAAGAGCATAAACTATACTAAAATAATAGACTATTATAAAAAAGAAAAATTTGCAAATAACATAACTTCTAAAAATAACAAAAGGTAATTGAATACTTAAAAATCTATGAATGGTTGAAATAGTATATTAGACACAGCTGAAGAGGTAAATTAGTGTACTGGAAAATAGATATAAAAGAATCCAAACTGCATCACAATAAGACTTTCTAAAAGATAAAAAGAATTGATAGACAGCTATTATGTGTAGAACATAGAATTCACAAAAGAGGAAACTTGAATGATCAATAAATATTTTTTTAAATGTTTAACTTGCTAGCAACCAAAGACAATGCAAATTAAAATAAAAAATATGATAGAATATGACACTTATCTGATTGCAAAGTTAATACAGTTTATAAAATAAAACTTTAGTGTGAATGTGGAGGAATAGAAACATGACTGGTTGGAGTATAAACCTATACAACAATTTAAGAAAACAACATCTAATAAGCTAGCACAGTTAGACATTTACTATCATTTGGCAATTCAACATCTCATAAGTATTTTAGAGAAATTTTGGCACATGTGTACAAGGATATTTGTTGCGGTACATTTGAAATAGTAAACAAAAAAGTCAGTAACCTCTTTTTAAATCTATGGAGATAGGATAAATCAAGTGTAGCATATTTTACTCTAATATTCATTTGTATTCACCATTTTCTAGGCATATAGTAGGCTCCTAGTAGAATTTTTAGCTCTCTATTTTCTAGGGAAATGGTAGGATTATAATTCCCTATCAACTTGAAGCTTGGTGTATCCATATGATCCACCCCCCAAAAAAATAACATAAGTGATGGTTGTCATTTCTAGGTAGAAACTTTAAGTCAATGCAGAATTTTCCATATTCCCTTCCTCCTGTAGAAGGTCATTAAACATTTAACAAAATGAAGCCTCCATTAACCTAGGTCCTTGAATGACTCTGATGAGCAAAGCCATCCTGTTGACTTGCAATGGATATGTACATGTAGAATGATTGAGTTGTAACATTTGCTCGTTGTTTTTTCTCAAAGGTATATTTGGTCCTCAAAGAGGTATTTGAAAAGCTGAGCAGATATTTTGAAAGATCTTTAAGGCTATGGGTACAAACGCAGAAATTTAAGGAGCACAAAGGATGGGAACCCTGGACCACCTCCCAGAATTTGAGATGGAACCCGCATGGACTACATTCTAGGGAAATTGAAAGTAGACCAACCTTCACCGGTAGTAAAGCCCAGTTTTAAATTAAGAGAATCTCTGATGCTATTAAGATCCCTTGAATTTCTAGTATTCCCACTCACCCACCACATGTAACCTTAATAATCTCTAGAAGAAGAGAGCATATTCTAGGCTTTAAATTAGCTCCCTCAGTTAAAATATGCAACATGTGGCACTCAATCAAAGACAACCAAGCAAAAAAGAGATGATACAATGTTATTCAAAAGTCAAAAGATTCAGCAGTCAATAGCAACAGAGTCACAGGGAACTCAGAAAATGGATTTATCAGATATAGACTTAAACTAACTGAATAATTGTTTAGGCACATAAGAAAAAACAGAAAAATTTAGCAGAGAATTAGAAATCTTAAAAAATGGAAAATTTCAGAACTGAAATATACAAAAACTTAAAATTAATACTCATAGAATGAATTTGATAGATTATGAATCACTAAAGATTTAATTAATTGGAAACAAATTAGAATAAAATATCCACACTGAAGCTCAGAGAGTCAAAAAGATGAAAAATAAAGAAATGAATATAAGGAATCTATGAAAAATGTTTTTTTTTTTAAATGTGTAATGTTTGTGTTATTGGACTTACAGAATAAGAGTGAGAATTAGGCAAATAAACTATCTGAAGAGATAGTAAGTGATAATTTTTGAAAATTGACAAAAATATCAAGCCACAGATTAAAAAGCATCAAGAAACCCAACCAGGAAAAAGATAATGTAAATTAAACATATATACGTCAAAGTAAAGTTGAAAGCCAAAAGGGAAATCCTAAAATAAGTCAGAAGGAGAAGGAAGCATCATATTCAAATGAATTACAATAAGACTAGTGTTTGCCTTCTCAGTAGAAATAATGGAAGCCCTTTACAGTGGACACAAGGGGCAACCACTATTTTAACCAAGCGATCGAGGGTAATATCACTTGTGATAAGTCTGATGCTATCTTGTACTACATTATTATGATGTGGAGAGAGGCACTTACTGTCTGTGATATTCTTTCTAAAAGCTCATAGCCCAGTAATCCTGAGAAAAGTGTCAAACGAATCCAAATTAAGGGATATTTTACAAAATACCTAACCAGCGCTTATCAAAATTGTCAAGATCGTGAACAACAACAAAAGACTGGGAATCTATCACAGACCAGAGGAGGCTAAGTAAACATGATGATAAGATGCAAGATGGTATCCTAGGATCCCAGAACAGATAAACATTAGCAGGGGAAAAAAAGAAAAGCATAAAATCCAAATAAAGTCTGGACCTTAGTTTATAGTAATATACCAGTGTTAATTTCTTAGCTTTGAAAAATGTACCATGGTTATGTAAGATGTTATAATATTAGGGGGAAATGACTGAAGAACATATAGGAACTCTCATGTCTATCTTTGAAACTTTTCTGTAAATCTAAAGGTATTCCAAAATAAAAAGAAAAATACAATGATATCACTACACACTAACCTGAGTGAGTAAAACTAAAAAGACAGACACTCCCCAAATGCTGGAGAGAATGGGGAGCAATAGGAGCCCTCACGTATTGGTAGTTTAAGAGTAAATTAAGAGCAAATTTGTTCAACCACTTTAGAAAACCATTTGACAATTTTTTTAAAATTAAAAATAAACATAAAGTTGAAAATACACAAAATATTCAATCCAGAATATGGGGAGCAATAGGAGCCCTCACGTATTGGTAGTTTAAGAGTAAATTAAGAGCAAATTTGTACAACCACTTTAGAAAACCATTTGACAATTTTTTTAAAATTAAAAATAAACATAAAGTTGAAAATACACAAAATATTCAATCCAGAAATTCTACGTCTAAGTGTATATTCAACCAAAAAGTGTGCTCATATGCTTCAAAAAACACGTACAGTAATGTTCATAGCATAGTTATTCATAATGGCTGGAAACAAACCTAAAGTCCATTTACAATAGAGTGAATAAATACATTGTGGTAAATTCATTGCATGGAATATTATACTGCAAGGAAAATAAATAAATTGCAACTACATGCAACAACCACATGAATAACTCTCCCATTTGGCTTCTGAGCCCAAGAAGCCAGGCACAAACAAACACATACCACTGTGTGTGATTCTGTTTATAGAATTTAAAAACAATATTATAGAATTAAAAGTATGAGTAGTGTCTCTGTGGGTTCTGTGAACTTAAGCAGGAAAGTGGTATAATGTGGAAACCACAGATTGGGTCGAATTTACAGAATTCCTTGTTATGCCTCTTGCTCCTAAATGCTTCTTTCACAAATGAGAGCAAAATCCTTTAACTCAATCACAGGCATATCCAAAGATGAAAATAAAACTGGCAGATAAGATCATAGAACAAGTATCTAGTTTATTGGGAAATCAAGTTTCAACCATAAAGAATTTACTCTAGGACTTAGAGATTAGAACTTCACACAAGTTCACTGCACACCCATGAAGAATAATAAAAGATATATGATTCAAGGAAAACACCCTGGATATTCAGTTGTACTTTTCTGATACCTAGGTATTATGAATGAGGCATAGGTAGGTAAGTTTTAAATAAGAGGATCTTTGCGAAAATTAAAGTTTTATATTATAACCCTGAGAAGAGAAGTCACAACTCCCAAATCCTGCTCCAAGAACAAGCACACAAGCACACGTACACATACAAGGTTAGGATTTCCTTTCATGAATCCCAGGAGGCATCTCTACCTTGCTCTTTGTCCTATTAAGTGGGTCTTAATAATAAGGAAAATAACTCTTATTTCTACTATTAAACAAATAGCACCAACAACTTGTCCCAGGATTCCTTGGAGTATCAAGTTCTAGGTGTGCAAAATTTATCAAATTGATTCATGCAAATAAAGCAGTTGGAGTCACTGCATGAAAGTACCCATAAATCTGGATTCCTTTTTGGCTTTGTTCTGGAGATTAGATAGAGTCCAAGTTATCCATATGGAAAAGGAGCTGATGTAGGACAAAACACAAAGCCTGGTCTGGGTCTTAAAATCTAAAAAATAATTACTCAGCCTTGGTCCTAGGTTGTATTTGTGTCCACTTACTATGAACCAACAACAAGCAGAACAATGCATAAAGGTCAAATGTGGATTCAAGTGAGTAGACGTGGCTCCCTATTAGTTCCCTAGTTTTCATAGAAGTCCAGTGAATGAAGCCAATGTAGAACAAAGAGTCTGCTGGGTGAGAGAGCTCAAATACCTGGCTCTCAACCTTTGAACTGAGGGAGAATCAATTCAGCACTCAAGCCTGTCCAACAGTGCATGAAGACATTTTCTTCTGCTTAGGCTGAGGGAGGGTAGCACCAGCAATGAAGTATACCTCCTACTATATAAGGAAACTTTTGTCCCTGCAACATCAGGGCTACTTACAGCAGGAGTAGCCATAGTCTACCAAATGCGGCATGAGAGAGATTTCTTTGGAAAATCTAGTATGTCTAAAGAACAGCAGCAAGGACCTATCAGCTTTTTAACATGATATTCTTGCTATAACAAGTTCCCTCTAAGAGGAAAGTACTACTTGTTTAAATGACATGTGGTTGGGATTGTTATTTTTACATTTAAAAAAGCCATCAGGGGGGAAAAGTCAACACTTAAGAAAATAGAAAGGTACAAATACTAAGAATAGGACTAAAGATGTAACTTCCAGGTAGGAGTTATAAGTGGGAGCTGTCATTCTTACTAGAGATTCTATAAAGACATTCAGCAGATGGACAGAAAGACAGACACTAATAGTTATGTTAAAATCGCTATTATAAAGAAAGTACGTAGAAAATGACTAAATAATTTCTGACATCACTGAAGGTACAACGAGAGCAGGACTACTAATATTTGGGACTTAATAATTGTTGGTGGTGGAGGACTATCATGTGCATTGTAGGATACTTAACCAAATCCTTAGACTCTGTCCATGAGATGCCAATAGCAACATCCCCTCATTGTGACATGCAAAATTGTCTCCAGATACTATCTGAGAACACTAAGAGTGGAGAACTCATAGAAGCTACCCCTGCAGTGAGTAGGTGGATGGAATTGTAGAAGTGGAGGCAGAGAAGAAGAAGAAAGGAGAAGCTAGAGCAGAATCCCAGAAATGACAAAACCCAGGCAAAATCATTCCCAGTTGAGAACCACTGAACTGGAGCATAGATCCAAAAGAATTAAGGATGTATCTCTAAGAGTTATGATTAAATCTTAAAAATAATATCAAAAGGAGAACGAGAAATAAACATTTCTGACAACAGGTTACTTAGCTTCCAACAAACCACAGCCCCACCTAGAAGAAGGATGATAAAAAATTAAAGTCTCTTTTAACCCTAACTGGGTTTAGGAGTGGTGTTGCCAATAAAAGGTTGCCATCTATGTAAGGCTAGCAGAACTAACACTGAAAGTATTTTTAATAGTTAAAGAATATTACAAATTAAATAAAGAGCAAATCAGAAGAAGGTAATAACCTTAGAAATAAAACCTAATTAGGAATAATTATAATAAGGGTTTCCCTTTCAGAAGTGACCTTTTCAATGGCACGCCAATTTGGATTACCTAATTATCATATTTACTGTAAAATTCTCAAATTAAAGAAACTGACTTTACAGATTTTATGTTTTACACAAAGAAAAGTGACTAACAAGCCAAGGGTAATCCACTGGACTCTTATATAATGCTCCTGTGCAGTCATCTGCAAATAAAACTTGATCACACTAGAAGTTGTACTACCAATTCAACTCAGTCTATACCAGTTCGTGGATGGAATAAAGAGATGCTCAAGACAGTCTCTTTACCCTTAATAAGCTTGCTATCCAGAGACAGAGACAGAAATGCTCTGAAATAAATTATGTTAATTTGTGTCCCAAAGAAATTAATAAGTTACAAACAAGGAATAGAAATGACCTTGGAAACCCAAAGAAGGAAACATTTAATTTCAACTGACTGTGGTTGGGGTACAGCAACTATTTGATGTAGATTTAGAACTGAACCTTAAAAACCATGAGTTTAGACAGCATGCCTAGGTTCTTAGGCAGGATCTGAGGGTAGCCCCCTCTTCCTGGAAGCAGGCAAGAAGCAGAGCATGCTCAAGGCCCTAGGCAGGAGTCAAGGGCAGCTTCTTCCACCTGGAAGTAGGAAAGGAGCATGCTAAAATCATCACTTCTTTGCTGGTGGCCCACCATAGCCACTGCCACAGACACAGCTGCCACAGAAGCAGCTTGACCCCACAGCAGTAGCCACTTCCACTGTGCGGGGTGGTCCACCGGACACTCAGCTTCATTGACACAAGGAAAGTTGTCAGAGGAGACTGGAAAAAGAGGAGAAGAAGTAACTGCTCTACCAGATGACCAGACATCAACGTAGAGATATTAGAAATACAAAAATCCAAGAAAATATGACACCATCAAAAGAATACAGTAATTCTCAAATACCATACCCTATAGAGCAGGAAATCCCTGAAATGACTGAAAGGGATTTCTAAACAACAATCTTTAGGAAACTCACTGAGATAATGAGTTGACTCAGTTAGATGACATAGTGAAATGAGAAAAAAAAAAATCCAGGATTTGAAGGAGGAAATTTGCAAAGAGATTAATACATTAAAAAAGAATGCAATGAGGCATATATCACCCTGATACCCAAACCAGGAAAAGATACAACAAAAAAATGAAAACTACAGGTTTGATGAGTATAGATGTAAAAATCATCAATAAAATACTAGCTAACAGAATACAGCAACAGATACACAAAATTATATACCATGATCAAGTGGGATTCGTCCCAGGGATTCAAGGTTGGTTCAACATACAGAAATCAATAAATGTGATACAACACATCAATAAAATCAAAGAAAACGACCATATGATCATCTCTATAGATGCTGAAAAAGCGTTTGACAAAATTCAACATTAGTTCATGAGAAAGACTCTCTACAAGTTAGACATAAAATATCTCAACATAATTAAAGCCATTTATGATAAGCTCATTGCCAATATCATCCTAGCAAGAGCAGTCAGAGAAGAGAAGGAAATAAGATTGGAAAAGATGAAGTCAAACTGGTCCTGTTTGCAGATGACATGATCCTACACATTGAACAGCCTAAAAAAAAAACTCTTAGAGTTGATAAATGATTTTTGCAAAGTTGCAGGATACAAAATCAACAACACAAAAATCAGTAGCACTTCTATACACCAAGAGTGAATATGCAGAAAAAGAAATCAAGAAAGCTAGCCCATTTATGATAGCCACCAAAAAAATAAAATAGTAAGGAATAAAGTTAACCAAGGATCTGAAAAATCTCTACAATTAGAACAACAAACCACTGTTGAGAGAAATTTAAGAGGACACAAGAAGATGGAAAGATATCCCATGCTCTTGGATTGGAAGAATTAACATTGTGAAAATGTCCATACTACCCAAAGTGATCTACAGATTCAATGCAATCCCTATCAAAATTCCAGTGACATTTTTCTCAGAAGTGGAAAAAAACTATCCTACCATTTATATGGAATAACAAAAGACTGCAAATACCCAAAGCAATTCTGAGCAAAAAAATAAATAAATAAAATAAAGCTGAAGGCATAACACTACCTGACTTTAAACTATACTGCAAAGCTATAATAACCAAAGCAGCATGGCACTGGCATAAAAACAGACACATGGATCAATGGAATAGAATAGAGAATCCAGAAATCAACCATACACCTACAGCCATCTGATCTTTGACAAAGGCACCAAGTCTGCACACTGAGAAAAAGACTGCCTCTTCAGCAAATGGTGCTGGGAAAACTGAATATCCATATGCAGGAGAATGAAACTAGACTCATACATCTCACCATATACTAAAGTCAACTCAAAATGGATTAAAGAATTAAATATATATCTGGAAACAATAGAACTCCTTTAAGAAAACATAGGGGAAACACTCCAGGAAGTAGGGTTGGGTACCGACTTCAAGAATATGACCCCAAAAGCACAGGCAGCCAAAGGAAAAATAAACAAATGGGATTATATCTAACTAAAAAGCTTCTGCACAGCAAAAGGAACAATTAGCAGAGTGAAAAGGCAACCAACAGAGTGGTAGAAAATATTAGCAAAATATACATCTGACAAAAGATTAATACCCACAATATACATGGAACTCAAACAGCTTTAAAGCAAAAAAACAAGTAACACAATTAAAAAATGGGCAAAGGAGCTGAATGGACATTTCTCAAAGGAAGATATATGAATGGCCAACAGACACATGAAAAAATGCTCAACATCACTCAGCATTTGAGAAATGCAAATTAAAAACACACTGAGATACCATCTTACTCCAGTTAGGATGGCTAATATCCAAAAGACTGAGAATGATAAATGTTGGTGAGGTTGCAGAGAAAAAGGAATCCTCATACACTGTTGGTGGACTGCAAAATGGTGTGGAGGTTCCTCAAACAATTACAGATAGATTTACCATATGACCCAGTTTATTATTCCCTTTGTGTTGCTATAACAGACCTACCTGAGACTGGATGATTTATAAAGAACAGAGGTTTATTTGGCTTACAATTCTGGGACAGCTGCATCTGGCACAGCCCTCTCATGGAAGAAAGCGGCAGGCAGCCAGTAGGTACAAGCAGATCACATGGTGAGAGGAAGCCAGAGAGAGAGAGGAGGTGCTAGGGTCTTTTAAACAACCAGTTATCATGGGAACAAACAGAGTGAGAATTCACTCACTACCTGTCCTCCCCCAGGGAGAACATTAATCCATTCATAAGGGATCTTCCCCCATGACTCAATCAGTTTCCAACACTGCCACATTGGGGATCAAATTTCCACATGAGTTTTGGTAGGGACAACACATCCAAACTCTATCACCCAGCTATTACACTTCTGGGAATATACCCAGAGGAATGGAAATCATTCGGTCAAAGGGATACCTGTACTCCAGTGTTTATTGCAGCACTATTTACAATAGCCAAGAGTTGGAACCAACCCAAATGTCCATCATCAGATGAGTGGATAAGGAAACTGTGGTATATCTACACAATGGAATACTACTCTGCTATAAAAAAGAATGAAATACTACCATTTGCAGCAACATAGATAGACTTAGAAAAAATTATATTAAATGAAATAAGTCAGGCACAGAAGGAGGAATACCACATGCTCTCACTTATTTGTGGGAGCTAAATATAAATAAGTAAATAAATAAATAACTAAACAAACAAACAAATGCATAGGTGGGCAGGAGCAGGGAAGAAGACACAACAATCATAACAATTTCTTGAATTTGTTAAGACAAGTGAACAATTATGATGTAGATTGGTGGGAGGGGGGAGAGGTAGAGGAAAAAGAGGAATTGGTAAAGGGACATGAAAATCAACTACACTGTATACTGATAAATTAAAATAAAAAAGAAATTTTAAAAATGTTGCAGAGCTCATAGAACTGAAAGATTCACTCAATGTAATAAAAAAACAACCAGGAGTTTAAACAGCAGGACAGAACAAGCAGAAGAAAGAATTTCTGATGTTGAAGATAGTCTTTTAGAAATAACCCAAGCAGGAAAAAAAGAGGAAGAAGAGTTTTAAAAAACAAAGAAGAAAATCTAAGAGAGCTAGCAGACAACCTTAAGTGCACAACATTTGAATAATGGGTGTTCCAGAAGGGGAAGAGAAAAGAAAAGTCATGGAAAACTTGTTCAACAAAATAATAACAAACTTCCCAGGTATAGGGAAAGACATGGATCTTCAGATCTAGGAGGCTCAAAGATTCCCAGACAGATTCAATCCAAAAAGATCCTCTCCCACACACATTATAGTCAAACTGGCAAACCTCAAAGACAAAGAGTGATTCTTATAAGATGCAAGACAAAAGCATCAAGTCAGTTATCAGGGAGCCCTTTTCAGATTAACAGCAGACTTCTCAACAGAAACTCTGCAGGCCTGAAGACAATGGGATGGTATACTCAAAATACTAAAAGGAAAAAGATGCCAGCCAAGAATACTTTACCCAGCAAGGGTATCCTTCAGAAATGAGGGAAAAAATGGCATATTTTCCAGATAAAAACTGCAGGATTTAACAACCACAAGACTAACCCTACTACAAATCCTCAAGGAAGTCCTACATCTGGAATCTGAAAAACAATAATCACTACCATGAATACTCAAGAAAGGAAAAACCTACTGGTAGAAGAAAAATACAAATGAGAAAGAGAAAGAAACTAAATCCTACCACCACATAAAACCATAATGACAATGTAATAACGACTAACCCTACTACAAATCCTCAAGGAAGTCCTACATCTGGAATCTGAAAAACAATAATCATTACCATGAATACTCAAGAAAGGAAAAACCTACTGGTAGAAGAAAAATACAAATGAGAAAGAAAAAGAAACTAAATCCTACCACCACATAAAACCATAATGACAATGTAATAATGCCTCTAATTTATTTCTGATTTTAGTATTTTTGGTCTTCTTTTTTTCTTGGTCAGTCTAGATAAAGTTTTGCAAATTTTCTTGGCTTCCCTCCGGGCCTTAGACTGAGCCCTGGTGCCACGCGGGTCTCGGCTCACCTCCTGTTGAATCTTTTTAAGAATCATCTTTTGGTTTTGTTGATTTTCTCTATGTTTTTAAAATTCTCTCTCTATATATTTCTGTTGTAATCTTTGTTATTTCCTACTTACATTTGCTTTTGGTTTAGTTTGCTCTTCTTTTTCTATTTTCTTAAGGTAGAAGTTTGTATTACTGATTTGAGACTTTCCTTATTTTTAATATAGGTATTTACAAGCAAAAATTTCCCTCTAAGCACTGCATGAGCCCTGCATCCTGTCAATTTTAATATGTCGCACTTCGATTTTTATCTCAAAGTACTCTAATTTCCCTATGATTTTTCTTTTTACCCATGTTTATTTAGGAGAGTGTTTAATTTCCACATATTTGTGAATTTTCTAAATTGCCTTCTGTTATTATGGTCAGAGAATGTATTTTCTATGATCTTAGTCTTCTTAGATGTATTAAGACTTATTTGTGGCCAAAAAAACAAATAATTAACAACAAAAAAAAGTTTAACAGTTACTAATGGAAGATAGACACAAAATGATATTACAAGTCGAAGGAACAACTGGCAAAAGCTGAGAGGCCAGAGCCACAGGCTCTATTCGTGAAAGAATGAGTTAATCTTTATCACTGGGGTGTGAAATGTGTGAAAACATGGGAGATGTTCCTAGAAACTTAGGTTGAAGTCACCTGTGGAGAGCCTTGAATGCCAGGGTAAGGTGTATATGATGATGATTTGAAACTTCTGCCTATTACTTGGATATATTTTTATTGCTTTGGACATAATGTCATTGCTTCCACCTCTACACATATTGATTATAAATGAAGAATAAATTTTTACCAAATTAATGTTAACAAGCTTTTCAAAAGCTTAAATGCCTCTAAGATGACTTGATTGGTAGCAACTTCAACATTAATATCATAACAACATGGCTTTTCATTCTTAGACCTAATGCTGAATTTACAAAGCAAATACACTATTTTTGCTCAAACTTAAGTCCATTTGGGGTTGTTTTGAGCAAGATGGTGGAGGTAAGAGAGTGGCTAAAGTTTTCTGCAAACCTGATAATTTTAAAAATCTGAAAAGCAGATTTTAGACAGGGCTTGATTAGGTTTATAGGTTAAGGATTAAAGAAAAATGTGTTGGTACTCCACATCCAAGGATGAAGCAATACATAAGGTAACTAAATACAGAGAATATGTGCAGAGAGTAGTAGAAAAGGGCTCCTTGAATGTTATTGCCGATCTTCTGGAAAATTCCCATTGGATAATAGGAACAGAAAAAACAAATACTTTATGTTACTAGTTACTGTGCACCCTTCAAATAAGTAAACATCTTTAGGTTAGCCACTAAAACTTTGCTTTCTCCAGAAAGTTTTGTCCTATGGAATTAGGAATCAAGGTTATAATGTAATGTCAAATTGATGTCCAAAAGAAACTCACAGTTTTATCAGTAAACTTTCCCAGTGAGGGGCTCACTTCTAAAAACCTTCTGTCAACAGATTTTGACCTTTCCCAAAATAGTCTGAATAATCACTCTCCCAAGAAAACAAAAATGCCTTTGTGAAAGGTGCCATAAAAATATAGTTATGTAGATTTCATTATCATTGCCCTTGATCTAACTATTAATAGCATATTTCTGAAACACTTCATGTATTCCAAATCTAGACAGGAAGTTAAGGTCTACTTGAATTATTGAATACAAAACAGCATGTCATAAGGTTACAGTTTTTATGTAACTTGACCAATACAATTGGTAATTTTTTATTTAAATGATGAAAACATGCCTATATTTGTTGATTTTTAATTTTATTTCAGTGCCTTCTGCTGAACCATGACTGAAATATCCTGTATTGAATGATATTGAGTGTCCCATATACACTAGTCTTCTAATCTAATTGTGAACAGATATCTTTATTACATTTTTATTATAGGCTGCCTTATACTTGAAAGTTTCTACTACAGCACCTACCTCACAGAAGCTAGTAATATTCTTTTATGATTAAATTTACATTTAAGTAGGTAAGAACTATATTGAAAATAAGTGAAGTAAATACCAGCCTATCTTCACTAACTATAAAGGAAATTCCCCCTTGGCGCTGCCTGTCTGTGCCCAGAAAAGAGGTTTACCTTCCTTGTGAAGATCTTCCTGAAGTCATGATGCCCCCTTTCTGGCCTACTCTTGTTCTCCCAGTGTGGATATTTGACCTGTGAGTTACAAAATGTCCACCTCCAAGAGAAACGTTTGATTTAATTAAAGTCTAGGAGGCTCCGGAGGCGATGGACTCTGGTTGGAATTCTGGCTGTGCTGCTTACTAATTCTTTGTCCTGGGGGAAGTTATTTAACTTCTCTGAGTTTTTGTTTCCCTGTTTATGTAATAGTTTTAATGAGTCCCCACCTCATAGGTGAGGTTGAGAGGGAATGAACACATGGCCCATGGTAGGTGTTCAGTTAATAGTAGCTGTTGTTATCATGGTGGTGGTGGTGGTGGTGGTGGTGGCTATTATTAGGACATGGCTAGAAGTGACCTGTAACAAATAAGCAGTGACAGATCTGAATCCAGTGTTCTTCTACCCAAGGCAGCTAGGGCAACAGAGAAGACTCAGAGCCACCCTCTGCCGGTGGATGGAGTTGTCAGGGTGGAAGCAGGAAGAAGGAAGGAGAGGCTGAAACACAATCCCTAAGGTGATGGGGTGGAAATGTAGGGATGAGGAGGAAAATCAAGTCAACATTAAGAATGCACACAAAATTACAGCTAATAGGAAAAATAAATTCTAGTGGTATACAGTAGCACTAGGCATCTAGAATTAACAATAATTTGTTATATGTTCACAAATGCCTAGAAGAAAGGAGTATAAATATTCTCATCACAAAGAAATGATTAATTTTTGCAATGATGAATTTACTAACTACCCTGATTTGATTACTATACATTGTATACATGCAGTGAAATATAAGTCTACACCCCATAAATATGTACAATCAATATGTTTCAATTTAAAAATATTTTTTTTAAAAAAACCTATTTTTAAAACTGGACAAAAATATTTGAATGAATATTTCACCAAAAAAAAAAAAAAAAGAAGAAAGAAAGAAAGAAAGAAATGGAATTGGTTCAGGCACGGGGCAACCGAAAAAAACATTTAAGAGAACATTTCTCCTTAACAGAATCAAAAACTAGGGAATATAGAAAATCAGGGAAATTGGCCACAATTCTAACCTCTTACATGGAAACTTTATAAGTACAAAACACATTCACATCCATGAGTTCATGATCAGGTAGACCCATTATCAACCTTATTAAGCCCATTTAGCCTAAAAGTCTTACTATTCAGAAACTGGAAAAACCTGAAAACGCCACTGATACATAAAATGATAAACATCAGGTTTTAGAAATCACCTCACTGTATTTCTAAGTATGTATTAGGGAAGGGGAGCATATAATTGCCTGGAGTTCCAAACTGTGCGAAAGGACTCACAAGAAATAACTTTCGCAAGTTCTTCTAGAGAGCCCAGAAGTAATCAGTCCCCTCTCCTACGCATATCTACACCATCAGTATTGTCATTCATCAATGCCTGAACAATCATAAACCTTGACGCTGGCTGGCTAGCTGCTGGATCAGGGCCACCAAGCAGTGCCACAGAGGTTAATATAGTATACCAAGATGTACTTCCCTTATGTCCACAAAGGCTGACTCTTCAGTGGTTGCTAAGGGGGAGAAATAGCCTCTTCCTGCCAGGCAGGCTTCATCTGGGAAAATTGAACTCTTGGTCATCCAGGCATTTTAATGGACTCTATGAATCACTGATCAGCCAAGAAAGAATGTGAGAGAGCCCAGAGTCCTATGTCTGCTGATTGGCTCTTTCAACAAAGAAAAATGGAGAGCCAGTCATTCTCAATAAAGCAGCCACAAAAGAAGATCCTTTCAGCTAACTCTGGCCTCTGCTGTTTCTGTCCCTGGAGGACCAGGGAGGTAAAAGCTGCCGTAAACCACAATTCCTTGCAGACAGTAGAAGAGAGTAGAAAAAACAAGGATGGATGAATCACCCTGCATCCTTCAAAAAGTCTCAGTCTCGGCTCAAAGCAGAAAAGAGAACTGAGATAATTGAAGCTCTCAGTTTTCACAAGCTATATTAAAATGATTGAGTCATGACACAAATTAGAAATAGAGGATCTTAACCCTGGAAGGGAAATTAAAATTCATTATTTTACCTACTCCAAACTATTTTATAAATGGGAAATTTGAGGCTGAGAGAGGCAAAGAAAATTTTCCAAGGTTAGACTGTTTATTAAAAGCAGCACTGGAACTGGAACCTGTGACTATATACTCTCAGTCCAGTGTTTGATTTTACCATGCTGTCACGTGGGGGTGTACTGGACAAGAAGCAGAAAGCATAAGCCAAGATGAAATAATAGGAATCAGTTTATTCTCTCTCCTAAAAAAACAAAGAAACAAAAAAGGCAAAATGTATGAAGCAGTGGTTTTCAAGTATTTGGACATCAGGCAACCAAGGACAGTGACTCCTGAAATGGAAAACAAATTAGATGAGCCCTGTGATCACCTGCTTCTTATAGTCTGGAGAATTTCCAGGCTGCAACAACATGGATAAGTTTTTTTTTTGTCCTTTTTTGAGACCGGCCTCACCGCGCTCAGCCAGATGAGCACACCGGCCATCCCTATATAGGATCCGAACCCGCGGCGGGAGCGCTGCTGCGCTCCCAGCACCGCGCTCTCCCGAGTGCTCCATGGGCTCAGCCCCAACATGGATAAGTTTTTTTTTTTGTCCTTTTTTGAGACCGGCCTCACCGCGCTCAGCCAGATGAGCACACCGGCCATCCCTATATAGGATCCGAACCCGCGGCGGGAGCGCTGCTGCGCTCCCAGCACCGCACTCTCCCGAGTGCTCCATGGGCTCAGCCCCAACATGGATAAGTTTTAACATAATTATTATGCTTAATAGAAGCCAAACAAAAAGGAATACATATTGTATGATTGCATTCATGTAAAATTCTAGAGAATGCAAACTAATCTATATTGACAGAAAGACCAGTCACTGATTAAAGACAAGTGATGAGGCAGACAGTGGCAGCAGGAAGAAACTATGAAGGGGCATAAGAAGACTTTTGGGGATCACGTATGTATTCATTATCTTGGTTGTGATGCTTTCGAGGACTAATAAGTGATTGATGTATATATGTCAAAACTTATCACTGGAATAATACAGTTTATCCTCTTTTGTGTTGAGCTTCTTTGGTTCAAAATAATGTTTTTGAGATTCATCTGTGAGATGTATCAGTTGTTTATTCCTTTTTATTGCTGAATAGTATTCCACTGTATAAATACACCACAATTTGTTTATTTATTCACAGGTGGATGAACATTTGCATTGGTTCATGTTTGGGTTATTATTAAAAAGTTACTATATAACTAGTGTATAGGTATTTATGAACATAAATAGAATTACTGGATCACATGGTAGGTGTATATCCAACTTTTGAAGAAATTGGCAAACTGTTTTCCAAGTGGTTGTACAATTTTCACTGCCAGCAGTAATATATGAATTTTCAAAGCTCTACATCCCCACCAATACTTGAGGTTGTCAGACATTTTATTTCAGCCATTCCTGGGAGAATGAAGAGGTGTTTCATGCTGATTTTAATTTACTTTTATAATAATAACTAATGATATTGATCATCTTTTCATATTAATTGGCCATTTGTATATATTCTTTTATAAGGTGTTTGTTCAAGCTTTTAACATGTTTTTATTGTGTTGCTTGTCTTTTTATATTGAGTTATAGGAGTTCTATGTATATTCGATGCAAACCCTTTGTCATATATATACATATATGCAAACAGTTCCTCCCAGCTGTGGCTAATGTCTTTTGACAAGTTTTCAATTTTGATAAAGTCCAATTTATTTTCTTCCTTCTTCTCATTCTCTCTCTCTATGTTTCTCTCTGTCTCTTCCTTTTCCCCCCCTTTTTTCTTTTCTTTCTTTCATAGCCTATTAAATTAATTGGTAAGCATTTCCTCTTTTGCTAGTTTCTGAAAGAGTGTGTGTAAGGTTGATATTTTTATTCCTTAAATGTTAACTAGATTTTACCAGTAGAACACTCTGTTCATGAAGTTCTCTGTGTGGGAAGGTTTGGGGTTACAAATTTGATTTCTTTCATAGATACGGGGCCATTCAGATTTTCTCTTTCCTTTTGACTCAGTTTTGGTAAGTTATATTTTTTTTAAGGAATTTGATTATTTCACCCTAGTTATAAAATTCATAGACATAAATTTGTTCATAATGTTCATAATATTCCCTTTTTTTCCTTTTAATGTCCTTTAAAGATGTTTATAATATTAGTGTATTATTCCTTCTATTCCCAATATTGGTAAATCCATTTTATTCCCGATATTGGTAAATTGTGTGTATGTTTTTCTTTTTTTCTTTTCATTAGTACTGCTAGTGGTTTATAAATTTTATAAATCTTATAAGAAAACAACTTTTGGGTCTAATTTTTTCATTTATTTTTATTTCTTTAATTTATTAATTTATGCTCTTATATTTATTATTTCTTTCTCCTATTTGGGGTTTAATTTTCCACTGTTTTTCCCTAGTTTCTTTCCTCCCCCCCCCGAGTTTATTAAGCTGGAAAATAAATCACTGATACTTAAGTTATCTAATTATTTAATAGGAGTATTTAACACTATAAATTTTCCTCTAAGCCTGGCTTTAGCTACATTCCACAAATTTTGATAGATTTGTCTTTGTCTTCCCTATCATTAAGTTTGACGTACTTTTTAATTTTCCTTGTGATTTTTTTTCTATGACTTTTGGGTTATTTAGAAGTGTAGCATTTACTTTTTTAACAATAGAAAATTTCTCATGTAATTCTTTGAGATCAGAAAACATGCTGTATACACTTTCACACTTTTGAAATTGTTGAAGATTGAATTTATAGCCCATCATGTTATCTACCTTGGAGAACATTCCATATTCTGAGGTGTAGAAAGAGATGTATATTCTGGAGTTGTTGTAGTATAAAGTTCTGTAATGTGAATTAGGTCAATTTGGTTGATAATGTTCAGCTATTCTATATCACTGATTATTTTTAAATGCATTTTGTATTTTGAATCATTTTAAATTTACAGAAAAGTTACAAAAATAAGACAGAGAGTTCCTATATACCCCTCAGCATGTTTCCCCCACTGTTAGCATCTTATGTTATTATGGTACATTTGTCAAAACTGACAAATAAGAAACTGACATTATTAATTTACTATTAAATAAACTTCAGACTTCATCTGGATTTTACCAGTGTTTTCACTAATGTCCTCTTTCTGTTCCCAGATACAATCCAGGATACTCCATTGCACTTAGTCATCATGTCTCCCCAGTCTCCTCTGGTCTGTGGTAGTTTTTCAGTCTTCTCTTGTTTTTCATGGCCTTAACAGTCTTAAAGAGTACTGGTCAGGTATACTGTAGAATGTCCCCCAAACTGGATTTGTCAGATATTTTTCTCTTAATTATATTGGGATTATGGGCTTTTGGAAAGAATACCACATAGGTATTCTCAAGGCGTTAAGGCATATGTGCTTTTCTCATCAGGAAAAATGTACAGACTTCAGTGACCTGTGAGACAATGTAAAGCAGTCATTTTTTTCTCCCTCTTCTTCAGATTAGATAATTTTTCTGTTTGTTTTTTTATTAGCCTTTCCTTCTGCCAACTCCAATCTTCTCATAAGCCTGTCCAGTAAGTTTTTCATGAGCATTTCTTTTTTTTTTTTTTTTTTAATTTCAGGAATTTTTATTTAGTCCTTTTTGTTGCTTCAAGCTCTCTGGTGAGATTATCTTTTTATTCATTAAGATCATATTTTTCTTTAAGTTCTTAAATATATAATAGGTGATTTGTATGCTAGATCCAGCATATGGGTCAGCTTAGGCTCAGTTTCCTATCACTGCTTTTTAATTTTGATGATGGGTTACATTTTGCCTGTCTAGTAATTTTTGTCACATTTTTAGTGATTTGTGTTGTGTACTGGGCATTGTGGTGGATACATTTTAGAAACTCTGAATTCTGTTATCTTCCTCTGGAAAGCGTTGATTTTTATTCTAGCAGTCTCTTCAATTATTGGGTGATTATGTTGGACTTGTATAGGCATGGTTTTACTCTTTGTTAGAGCATATTTTTAGAAATCCCCAGGTGATTACTCAAGTTACTCTTACTCAGTAGGTCTCAGCCTGCAATCATTTCCCTTAGGGATCTGTCAGGGCTTATTTTTAGGTTTTATTATGGGTGGTCTTGAGTGACTATTAGTCTAGGGTTTAATCACTATTCCTAAAACATGAACTTTCTAGTGTTTAATCTGAATGCCTGAGATATTAGGGAATCTCCTTAATTTGGCTGAAGAGAACTCTCAACGTCTCCAAGCACTACTCAATCTCTAGTTTCTCCATTCTTCTAACCCCATTGCAACATGTCCTGTAAGCTTGAGTAGTCTCACTCTTCCATATACAGCCCAGTTCTCAGCCAAGAATTGACAGGAAATCCTCCCATACACTTCTTTATCTCCTCTCTGCACAACTCTCTCTCTCTCTCTCTCTCTGCATATTTTAGCCAATTCAACAGTTCCAAATTCTGATCTCTTCCTCTTCAGCTCAGCAGAACTATTAAGCTCTGTTTTGGATCTACCTACCTATCCCACAATTAGGAAATTGTCCCCAGAAAAAGAGCCAGAGCAAATGTGGGACTCCCATCTTGTGTTGTCTTACTTTCAGGCATCCAGATGCTTGAAAACAGTTATCTTGTATATATTTTTTCTCAGTTTTATAGCTGTTTGCAAAAGAAGGCAAATTTTGTGCCAGTTCTTCTGCCATGGGCAAATCCTGCTCCCTTTGTTTAAAAATCATACTCTCTAGTTACCCTGATAGTTTCCCATTTTTAGCACAATTATCTACTGACCTTCCTGACATTTTCCAAATCCTCAAGAACTTTGTCACCAGTACTTTTGGATTCAACATTTCTGTGTAGCCATGCTATTAGCCCTGCTATTTCTATCTACTGTAGCCATGGGAAGTCACTTAACTGCCCCCCAGTTTTCTATCTATGAAATGAGAATAACAAAATTTCAGGGTTTTTGTGGGAATTCAAGGTGATAATGCACCTAGCAAAACGGCAAGTATTTGATAGCTGTTCAACAAGCAGAAGTAGTGTAGTAGTTAAAAGAGTGGATTGTGAAAGCTAGTGATTTCAAATCATTTCAAATGATTTTGAAACTAGTTATAGTTACAATGCATGATACATTTTTGGGTAAAATACTTAAACTCTCTAAACCCTAATTTTTCACTTATAAAATGGAAATGATAATAAGTCATGCCCTAATAAGAGTGATTTGAGAATTAAATGAGAAAATACATACACAGTATCTCCTGAGATACCTAGCACATAGCATGTGTTCAATAAATATTGCATGTATATTGTTATTCTCCTTCTTGCTCTTCTTTCCTCCCTGACATTATCTATGGATTACTTCCCATCACTCACACATCATGAGTGATTAATTCTTTGACCTTGGATAACTCTATTACTCCAGTGACCTCTGACTCTGTTCTCTAGCAACCCACACACAGTTCCAACTTTTACTGAATCACTTCCTGAATGCAATTACCTTCTAAAAGTTTTAATTCTAAATTCCATCTCTTTAATTACAACCTCTTTTTCTCCCACCTCTTCCAACTTCAATCCCAATTTTCCTGTGCTCCATAAAGACCTGCCAGGAGTAGTTATAAGGAGTAGGATTTAGCATAGCACATCTGTCATTCAATGGACAGAGCTGCCAACAGTCTCATTAGTTCTTACCTTTCTCAACTTATTGGTTCCTTTCAGCTGCTTAGCCTTAGAATAAGACCTACAGTCTGATCAAGCACATCTGATCATCTGTGGCTTGATCAGGACATTAGTATCACTTTTGAAATCCCCACATCCCAAGCAATGTTTATCTGTTTAGATTGGAAAAGTATCATCCACTTCTATAGGTTTAACTCTTTGACTCTGTTAATATTCTCTGCAGGAGGAAAACCTGAAATACTAAATGTAATCAGATCATTTGATGGCATGGCATTTATAGCAAGAACATTGTTGCTTTTATCTTTGGCTTCACTTTAAAACCCTGAGGGAGATTTTGCCTGTGCCTTGCCATCAAGAATTTCTGATTTAATTGGGGTGGGATGGGGCCTGACCACTACTGTTTTTTAAAATGTTACCCTAATTATTTTAATATTCAGCCAGAGTTGAGAACCATTGAAATAGTAGGAAAGATGAGATTATTAGAAAAATGTCTTCTATCGATTATTCCGAGGAGAAAATAGTAGATTTTTTTCTTGTTATACAAACTGTGTTCATGAAGCATAAGACCAAAGGACCATATTGCCATATATTGCTATATTTATTGGTAAAGGCAAAATATATTTCAGTATGGGGGGTTCTAAGATGGCGACGGGTCTGGAGCGGCCGTGACAGGAGACAGCGCGATCCTGTGAGCTGTGCGCTGTGATACCA
>NW_007737677.1:10217-11185 GCF_000696425.1 Galeopterus variegatus | reverse complement strand
CCAGTTTATGAAAGCTGATTGTTAAAATTTCAGAAATTTGGTTAACCAATTGGTGTCATATCGGTAGATGAAAAGTAGACATGTGGGAGGATTTATACACTGGTAAACACTACAAATCAGTGTTTCTGCCCTCCAAGCTGATTGTGGAACAGAGCACAATACTGCTCTAACCTTTAGTTCATTTCCCTTCACCTTTCTTGTCCTTGAATCAAAAACTATACATAAGTAGAAGCACTCTTCTTTTAATATCACTTCAGATGAAAGTTTTTTCCCTATAGTTCACCATGAAATTGCTCTGCATCCTCTTCTCTTAAATAGAAATGCATGCCACAGTAGCCCAGAGTGGAGTTGATAAATACCTTCAAAATATGAAGTGATAGACCTGGGAAGCCTACTTTTTATGCAAGTTCGTTTTCTCTTATTTCCTCACTGGTCTGTTAATTTATACCTATTGATCTAATTTTTATGATTTTCCAGACACACCAGCAATCCTTCCAGGTCTACAGCACAGGAGTTACTGTTTTCCAAGCATTTTACTGCAAGTACGTAGAAGAAAATATGATTTATCATAGGCAGACATGATAACGCAGAATAGCAGAGTAGAAAATGACCTCACAAGTCATCTAGCAAAAGCCCCTCATTTTTGTAAGCGGTGATACAGGTCCAGAGAGTTTAGATGACTTACCTGTGGTCATACTACCAGTTAGTGGCAGAACCAGGACTAACTCAGGTCTCTTCATTTCCAGGCTGTTTTGCTTTTTTCTATGCCCTTGTACCTCCAAGTGTGCTCATCCCATCAGCAGCATTGACATCACTTGGGAGCTTGTTAGCAATACAGAATCTCGACCTCCACTCCAGAACTACTGAATAAAAATCTGTATCTCAAGGAGGTCTCAAGATTGTACATTATAGATTAAGAAGCACAAATCCATTAAGCAATTCCACTTCTTGGCATATACTCAGAAGAA
>NW_007737677.1:6833-8803 GCF_000696425.1 Galeopterus variegatus | reverse complement strand
CACCTTAATAGAGGACTTCAGGGCAAAAGTCTACACTTGAAAAGTTATTGTAAAAAAAAAATCAGTGTAACTTCTGGCAGTATTCAAAATATAGGCTGACAGTTAAATGGTCAAGATGTTTGGATTGCAATCAGAAATTAAACCTATTCGATTTTTCCTATATTTACTGGAGAGGTGTCAGAAATGGACAGGTTGAAAAATGAAGCCAAAGGATCAGGGTTCAACTGAGATCCTAATAATTCACTTGAACTGAGAAATCTCAGACTAATTCACATGTCTGCCCTGCCTCTATCTTCTTCAGTCTTGGGTGCTAAAGAGAGAAATTATTAAAAGGGAACGGCTGAAAGAATGATGAGAGGAGAGTAGGAGGCTCCACTCCCAGGGGCAAAAACCCCGCAAAATATCAAGAAAGAAAGCATAGGCCAGAAATCACCTAGGAAAGAGAAACTGCCTGAATTTCTAGGGATATTTCAGAATAGGACAAGAAAGAAATTTTCTATGTTTCCTTACTGATCAGGGAATATCAACTATCATAATAGGTCTGAGGAAACATTGTGATTGCCCATGTTGCTTTGTTTGTTTTTCATTCTGTTTACCTACTGAAATAATAATAAAACCCAAAGCCATGGGTAGAGGGAAGAAAACTAGTGAGATTGTATTCTGCTCTACTAAGCTCTCTGGGTTAGAGTAAGCAGAGGTTGAGAAAGAAATCTCCAGGTGGTACCTGTAAAAAAAAAAAAAAAAGAAAAAAAAAAAAAANGAATATTATTTAGCCTTAAAAAAGAAAAAAAATTCTGATGTGCTACAATATGGATGAACCTTGAGGACATAATGCTAAGTGAAATGATCAGTCACAAAAAGGCAAATACTGTATCATTCCACATATATGAGGTACCTAGAGTCAAATCTATAGAGACAAAAAGTAGAATGGTGGTTTTCAGAGGCTGTGGGGAGAGGGGAAAGTAGAATTGTTGTTTAATGGGTACAGAGCTTTCATTTTCCAAGACAAAAAGAGTTATTGAGATTGATTGCACAGTAATATGAATATATTTAACAAAATGGTAAATTTTATATTATGTATATTTTACCACAATTCAAAATTATTTTTTAAAAATTCACTTAAAAAAATAAAAAAAGAAGTACTAATTTATACCAATTTGATTCTGGTTTTCTGGAAGGTTTGATTCAACAACTGAAGCAGTTTCGAGCAGAGATAAAACCAAGTAGAAAAACTGTAAAAATAAATTGAATAAAAGCAGTTTTTGTTTATTTAAAACTTATTTTTCCTGGGCTTTCAACTGACTCAGAATTTCCATACAACCTTCGGGTATTATTTAATCCCTCATGTTTTTAATAGGGTAATCGACTTGTCCTGGTTTGCCTGTGACTCCCACTTTTAGCTCTAGAAGTCCCATGTCCCAGGAAACCGTTCAGTTCTGAGTAAACTGGGACAGTTTGTCACCCTATTTACTAATAAATCTTAGAAAGGTTTTGCAGCAGCCAAGTAGAGCCAAGATTCAAACTCAGCTCTGTTTCACAAGAAAACCATAAGAACTCTAATTAAATGAATAAGAAAAAGAGAGTAGTGAACACGAAACCTCTCTGCTGATGTGATTGCCTCTCCATAGGTAATGTTACTGTAATTTCTCTCATTACAGTCTGGGTTTGGATTTAAAAGAGATTTAAGCTGGCATGTCAAATATTCTTAACTAACTGGCTTCTCTGTCCCTATAAAAGATGTCATAATGAACATTAATATTCTGAAAAGTTTGCAGGATGCTGCTCTTCTAAAGCAAAAGCAAATCTCTGATTTGTGTGTTGTGTTTAAAATGACCACAGGGCACAGGGAAGAAGCAACGGACAACCACCCCAGCCATGGAGTATCATCAGGACTGTTTTCACCCAAAGCCACCTTAATAGAGGACTTCAGGGCAAAAGTCTACACTTGAAAAGTTATTGTAAAAAAAAAA
>NW_007737677.1:0-5646 GCF_000696425.1 Galeopterus variegatus | reverse complement strand
GCGGGAGCGCCGCCATGCTTCCCAAGCGGCGCACTATCCAGTGCGCCACCAGGCTGGCCCGTAGAACTGACTTTTGAGTGAAACAAGAAGCCTGGGACCAAGGCATTCCCCTTGTAGGTCCACTGAAAAATTCTTTTCTTCATTCAGAGACAAATCCTTCAGACATGAGTGCAGCCAAGTTAGTGGCTGAGCAGAGTCACTCTCTACCTTTATCTCGTACAACACACTTGACAAACGATGTTCATGTGTCCAGCAAACTCCTGTGACTGCTCCCAAGGTTAATTCCCATTGCCTGTTTGATTTCTAGAAATTCATTCTTTTTACTTCTGCAAACAACGTGCAAGTGAGGGATGGTGATGTTACATGGATCTATGTTGATTTCCCTCAAATTTTTTATATAACAATAACAAAGAAAGCTAACTTAGCTGTAAACCTTGATTCTTTATCAAGTTAAGAATGACTTACTCTNCAAAGAAAGCTAACTTAGCTGTAAACCTTGATTCTTTATCAAGTTAAGAATGACTTACTCTCACACAGAGGCTTATACACGTGTGTTCATGACAGCATTATTCTCCATAGCCAAAAAGTGGAAACCACTCAAATGCCTATCGACTGATACACAGGTAAAAACAAAATGTGGTATATCCATGAATACCACTCAGCGATGAAAGAGAACAAAGTACTACAAGCTGAATGAACCTTAAAAACATCATACTAAGTGAAAGAAGGCAGACACAAAATTACATATATTATATTATTTGATTCATATAAAATGTTAAGAAAAGACAAACATTGAGACAGAAAGTAAGTTACTGGTTGCCTGGGGCTGGGAGTGGGAATGGGAGGAACTGTAAGTGGGCATGAGGTTTCTTTTTAGGCCACTGGAAATGTTCTAAAATTTGATTTGGGGGATGGTTGTACAACTTTGTAAATACACTAAAGTTCCTTGAAGTGCGCAAATAAAAATTTGTAAATTTTATGGTATGTAAATAATCTCAATAAATTGTTTATTTATTTATTTATTTGCATTAGGATTTATTAGAGAGGAATATCTGAAACTTATTTTATATATAGTTTATTTCTCAAAAAACTTAAATAATTTCCTCTCAGTAGACTCTGATGTAAATATGATATTTTGCTCTGAAACAAGATTCAGCATTCCAATAAAGCCTTGTCTTGTACTTTGCTGAGAGAAGGATGTCTTCATTGATTCTAAATGCTAATTTCTGTCTAGAGATGATTTCTTTTATTTATTTATTTATATTTTTTTATTATGAATAATCATGAGATACGAAGCTGATTGTCACCCCTCATGCCCGTAATGGGACGGACAGATTCATACTGGCAACATACCCATTACCGGGCATTGCTTTTGTACCTGGTGTCCACCAACCTCCTTGCCCCTCTCCCTTTCACCCTCACTCCACTTTGTAGCTCAAGGAATGTTCTCTCCCTTTGTAAATCCAATGCACTACTGTGGTCTTTCTTTCCTTCCTTCTTTCTCTCTTAGTTCCCAAAGGAGCCCCTTTTTAATTGGGTTATTTGTTTTTATTTTATTTTATTTTNCTATATGGGATCCGAACCCTCGGCAGGAGCGCCGCCGCGCTCCCAAGCGCTGCACTCTACCGAGTGTACCACCGGGCCAGCCCTGAATAGGCATTTCTGCAAAGACATATAAGGGTGCTTCATAAAATTTTTGGGAAAATAGAATGTTAAGATAATACAAATCTTTCCATGAACTTTTTGAATTACCCTCATACAAATGGCTAACAGGTTGCACAAAAAAATTTTCAACATCACTAATTATCAGGAAAATTCAAATCAAAACCACAATAAAATATTACTTCACACCTGTTAGAATGGCTATTATTTAAAAAAATAAATGTGTTGGCTAGGATGTGGGGAAATCGGAACCCTGTATACTGTTGGTGGGAATGTAAAAGTGTGTAGCTGCTATGGGAAAGAGTATGGAAGTTCCTCAAAAACTTAAAAATAGAAGTACCATATGATCCAGCTATCCCAGCTTTGGGGTATTTGTCCAAAATATTAGAAATCAGCATCTCAAAGAAATATTACTATTTCTATGTTTACCACAATGCTATTTACCATGGCTAAGATGTGGAAACAAACTAAATATTCATCAGCAAATGAATAAAGAAAATTTGTTATATGCACACAATGGAGTATTACTAAAGAAAAAAAGGAGGTCCTGCAACATGGAATAGCATGGATGAAACTTGAAGACATTATGCTGAGTGAAATAAACCAGTGACAGAAGGACAAATGCTGCATGATTGCACCTATACAAAGTATTTAAAATAGTAAAATTCATAAGAGCAAAAAGTAGAATTGTGGTTGCCAGGAGCCGGGTGTTAGGGGGATAGTGAAGTTGCTAGACAATGTGCATAAAATCTCAGTTTGCAAGATGAATTAGTTCTAAAAATTTGTTATGTAAAATTATATCTGTAGATAGAAATACTGTATTGTACACTTAGAAGTCTGTTAAGAAGAGTCAATGTTAAATAAATATGGAGGCAAATCTCAAAGTTAAGCGTTCATTTGGGAGTAATATACATTCTTGACTTGCTTAACAAAGAGAAATATTCTGAGAAATGCATAGTTAGGTGATTTTGTTATTGTCCATCACAGAAAGGACTTACCCAGACCTGGATGGTATAACCTACTACCCCCCTAAGCTACATGGGATAGCTGATTGCTCTGGCCCCTATCATAAATGTGGTCTATCACTGAAACACCATTATGTGGGGCATGAATGTATAAAGATTAGAATTATAATTTGTGACACACAAACTGCTCAGAATTGCCTCTGGTATGTTGGAAGAGCAAAGGCAAAGGTTGAGGTTTTATGGGAAAAGGAAAAATTACATAATTTTCTTTGAATGAACATTTATTGGTATCTGTGGTGTCTCACAGTCTTTTTGTTTTTGTTTTGTTTTTTAATAGATTCTCTGTTCTAGCACCAAAAAGATGTTTGGATCTTTTGACAAACTACCACTAGTTCTGGGACTACGTATCTCATATGTCTGGAGTTATTTGATATTGGCCCTCCCTTTAAATATATTCTTAACTTAGGAAATAGGTTTTAGTGTTTCAGTTTTTGACTGCAATAAGAGGGTTAATAATTTCTATCCTTACATTATTCTACAAAGATAGTGTTAGATTTTGTTGGCATTTTAAAATAAACATCTTCAGCATATGGGACTTGTAGTATAAAGAACACACTCAGCTTTGTAGTCTAATAATAGTACTGCATAAAAAACTGTCTCTGACTAAGGTGTCCTACATTCTTCTTTGAGCAATAACTAACACAGGCCTATAAAAATAGCATGCTGGATGTAGCCTGAGGCCTGCCAGGAACACAGACAAAATGTCATTCCCCTCTGTTCATTGTTTCCTTTGCTGTGCAGAGATTTTTAGTTTGATATAGTCCATTTATTTTTTCTTTTGCTGCTTGTGCTTTTGGGCTCATGTTCATAAAGCCCGTGCCCAGACCTAGTTGCTAAAGTGTTTCACCTATATTTTCCCTTAGTAATTTTACAGTTTCATGTCTTATACTTAAGTCTTTAATCCATTTTGAGCTGATTTTAGTGTATGGTGAGAGATGCATATCTAGTTTTATTCTTCTGCATGTGGATATCCAGTTTTCCCAGCATTGCTTGTTGAAAAGGCAGTCTTCTCCCCAATGTAGATTTTTGTTGCCTTTGTCCAGTATCGGATGGCTGTATGCCTGAGGAGTGATTTCTGGGTTCTTAATTCTCCACTGGTCTGAATGTCTACTTTTATACCAGTACCATGCTGTTTTGGTTACCACAGCTTTATAGTATAATTTGAAGTCAGGTAGAGTTATGCCCCTGGCTTTGTTATTTTTGCTCAGGATTGCTATGGCTATTCAGGGTCTTTTGTTCATTCATATGAAAGGCAAGATTGTTTTTTTCCATTTCTGTGAAGAATGACATTAGTATTTTGATGGGGATTGCATTGAATCTGTAGATCACTTTGACTTGTATAGACATTTTCACAATGTTAGTTCTTCCAATCCAAGAGCATGGAATATCTTTTCATCTTTTTGTGTCTTCTCTAATTTCTTTCAGAAGTGGTTTGTAGTTCTCATTGTAGGGGTCTTTCACCTCCCTGGTTAAATTGCTCCCTAGGTATTTTATTTTTCTTGTGACTATTGTAAATGGGCTTACTTTCTTTATTTCTCTTTCTGTTAGCTCATTATTTGAGTATATGAATGCAACTGATCTTAGGGTATTTATTTTGTATCCTGCAATATTACTTAAGGTATTAACCTGATCTAGGAATTTTTTGATAGAGTCTTTTGTTTTTTCTGGATATAGTATCATGTCATCCGCAAATAGAGAAAGTTTGACTTCATGTTTTCCAGTCTGGATTCCCTTTTATTTCTTTCTCTTGCCTGATTGTTCTGGCTAATACCTCCAGTACTACGTTAAATAGAAGTGGTGTTGGCATCCTTGTCTTATTCCTGTTCTTATGGGAAAGGCCCTCAGTTTTTCCCCATTCAGGATGATACTGGTGGTGGGCTTGTCATAAATGGCTTTTACTGTGTTGAGATACTTTCTTTCTATACCTAATTTGTTTAGAGTCTTTATCATGAAGACATGTTGAGTTTTGTCAAATGCTTTTTCAGCATCTATTGAGATAATCATATGGTCTTTGTCCTTGAGTTTGTTGATGTGATGTGTCACATTTATTGACTTTTGTATGTTGAACCATCCTTGCATCCCTGGGATGAATCCCACTTGATCATAGTGTATAATTTTTTTAAATATGTTGATGTATTCTAATTGCTAATATTTTGTTGAGGATTTTAGCATCTACATTCATCAAGGATATTGGCCTATAGTTTTCTTTTTTGTTGTTGTGTCTTTATCTGATTTTGGTATCAGAGTTATGTTGGCCTCATAGAATGAGTTTTGGAGAACAGCTTCTATTTCAATTGTTTGGGGAGAATTGGTATTAATTCTTCTTTAAATGTTTGATAGAATTCAGCTGTAAAACCATCTGGACATGGACTTTTCTTTGTTGGAAGACTGCTAATTACTGCTTCAATCTCCTTGCTTGTTATTGATCTGTTCTGGTTTTCTATCTCTTCTTGGTTCAGTCTTGGTAGTTTTTATGTGTCTAAAAACTTATCCATATCTCTCAGATTTTCATATTTGTTGTCATACAGTTGTTTATAGTGGTCTCTAATGATTCTTTGTATTTCTGTGGTATCAGTTGTAACGTTTTCTTTTTCATTCCTGATTTTTGTTATTTGTGTCTTCTCCTTTTTTGTTGTTAACCTAGCTTGTGGTTTGTCTATTTTATTTATATTTTTGAAAAACCACCTTTTTTTTGGTTGATCTTTTCTATTGTTTGGGGGGTCTCTATTTCATTTAGTTCTGCTTTGATCTTAATTAATTCTTTCTGTCTACTACCTTTAGGTTTGGATTGTTGTTGTTTTTCAAGTTCTTTGAGATGTAGTGTTTGGTCATTTATTTGAAGTCTTTCCACTCTTTGAGGTAAGCCTTTGTTGCAATAAATTTGCCTCTTAGTGTTGGTTTTGCAGTATCCCACAGGTTTTGGTATGATATATCTTTATTTTCATTAGTTTCTAGAAAT
>NW_007737676.1:50521-50781 GCF_000696425.1 Galeopterus variegatus | reverse complement strand
CTGGGATGGGCTGGCCCCAGAACCTCCTTTTCTCCTCTTTAATGCTTTTACTAAGAATGTTCCCAGCTCATCTTACCCTATAGAGCTGGGCATTCATCCGGCAAGTGGTCACTCTGCTCATAGTATGTTGAAGAAAAATTCCCTACGGAGAGCAAACTGAGCCTCTTACCTGACTCCTGGAGATATCGATACACCAGAAAGTTCACTTCGTCACTGGTTATGCTCATCTTAGCCTCACCTCGCGGCGATGAGGTCTTTAC
>NW_007737676.1:40019-45371 GCF_000696425.1 Galeopterus variegatus | reverse complement strand
AGCACCCCTAGCCTCCCCCCACCCCATGCAGCTGTGACCATCAAATATGTCTCCAGACACAGTCAAATGTTCCACACTGCAAAACGGCAGCTGGCCGAGAAGCACTGCTTTAGAAGAAAACAAACATTCTGTGTTCGAAATAAACTCCATTTATAAACTTGTAAGGCAACATGGACCTGGCTCCCAACACGGCCTGCTGCACTGTCCCAGCTACTAAATACGATTGCTGAAAACGCACCACAAGAACCTGGCTTATTAGCGTAGTTGATGTAAAAATCTTTCTGAAAAGTGTTTGCACAAAAAAATTAAATACTGATTGTGTCTTTCAGGATCCAGACCTTCCTTGCTTTCCTAAGACGGTTGCCTGACATGCAGACGACACCGTTGTACACAGAATCTGGTCAATGTTCCACATCCCATGGAATCTAATAAATAGACGTGCACATGCACGTGGCTCCCGTTGAACTATGGAGAATCAGAACGGAGGAAGATCCTCAAGAGACAGGGTTGTGGGCTGTTTCCATTAATCCTCTATTTTAATTAGGCATCGTCCTCTTCTTCAACCAGGGAAAAGAGCTGTGTAAGCTCTGGATTCCTGCTTTCTGATCACAGCTTCACTGTCTCTCCAAATTTATAATAAGTTAGGGTCCAAGGATTGGAGTGCTTTCCCCAATACGGTGCTAATTTTTAAAGGGTTTTTGATTTGTGAGCAGCAGAGAAAACAAAACAAAAACTATCCCTGGCCTGCAAGAGAACCAGGGATGGGATGTCATTTGGTTAACAAGACTGAGTGTTTTGCCTCAAGCACACTCTTTCATTTTTTAAGACTGGTTTAATAATTGGATCAGAGTTTTTCCCCCCACAACCACCTACTTCACTAACTTTTAAGTTATTATTTTTCGGGGTAGCCAGTTGGCTCAGTTGGTTAGAATGCAGCCTTTACGACATGAGGGTCATGGGTTCGGATCCCCATACTAGCCAGCTGCCAAAACAAACTAACTAACAAACAAAACCCCCAAAACAAACAAACAAAAAGCTCAAGTGATTATTTTTCTTTTAAAANAAATAAATTTTGATCAGTGTATTATAGAAGTATAGGAAGTAATTAAGGCTGCCTTTCCTCAAGCCAGCTGATCTCTGCATTACCTTCCAGCCATAATGTCCCATGATTTACTACATAGACGAAAACATAATTTTCAGCATCTTAATCTCTAGCTAGAGAATCTTAAAAAAAAAAAAATCCCTGACCTGAAGTATGGACTGAAGTTTAGCAATTACTTTTTCACAATGGAAGATTTTCTTGTTTAAGGCCTTTGGATGGGTGGGAGTGCAGCTAGGAAGAATAGAACTCTATAATTTCAGCCTCACTTAGCCCTGAAAATTTCTGGAAGGGTGTAGAAACGGGATAGCAGCGCTAGCACGGGACTGGCAGTGGGATGCGGTCAAATCTGGAGTCCCTCAGAAAACAAGCGAGCCACAAAAGACATGTCAACACCATGCATGGGCCGGCAGACGTTGGTCCACCTGCGAGGATCAGCGCAGTTTGGAATGGACCAAAATTGCGAAGTCTCTGGTCTCATCTCTGCATGTTACAGAGAGGAAAACAAGGCATGGGTAGGAAGCTGTGTTCTCTAGGACCTCACGAGGAGTGGACGGAACCCAGCTCCCCTGAGCCAGATGCCTCTCTTGCTCTGCCACCTCTAAGTCCTGTCTCTTTTATTCTGTGCTGTTGAGTGCTTAGCAACAGTAACACCTGATGAAGAAGGTTTCTCAGCCACGGCACTTTTGACATTTGGGGCCAGATGAGCCTCTGTCTCAGGGACTGCAGCACCCCTAGCCTCCCCCCACCCCATGCAGCTGTGACCATCAAATATGTCTCCAGACACAGTCAAATGTTCCACACTGCAAAACGGCAGCTGGCCGAGAAGCACTGCTTTAGAAGAAAACAAACATTCTGTGTTCGANCTTCACTAACTTTTAAGTTATTATTTTTCGGGGTAGCCAGTTGGCTCAGTTGGTTAGAATGCAGCCTTTACGACATGAGGGTCATGGGTTCGGATCCCCATACTAGCCAGCTGCCAAAACAAACTAACTAACAAACAAAACCCCCAAAACAAACAAACAAAAAGCTCAAGTGATTATTTTTCTTTTAAAACTTAATTCCAAAAAGAATTTACAGTAGCTAGAAAACATTCAACACATACATGAAAATATTCTTTTATCTGACCATAAACCTAGCAGCAATATTTAATCCCCTTTGGCTCTCTGGGTCTCACCACACCAAAATCAAGACGCACTGTCAATCCACCGGGTGTTTGGTTGCGATATCTCTAAGTAACACACTTGACAACTGGTTGCTGGTGCTTTTGTGAAAGATCTTCATATTTTTGACTTGAATGAGTGAACTGGCCAATATTCCTTTGCAAGAACTACCGTTCTAGACAAACTTCACTCAACATAAGGCTGGGAAATAAATATTACCTCTCCTCTTTTCTCTAACACCAAACTAAATTTCACAGAAAGATGTTAAATTATGGATCTTCCCCCCAGGGCTTTGCTGCATACTTTCATGCAAATAAACACACTGGAGTCAGTCAGAAACCTCTTCCAAGTTCAGCAGAGCCTGCAACCAGAAAGAGGACCTTTGCAATGCAAGCCACTCCTAGCTTGAGTGACAGCTGCAGTGTGAGCTGTTCCTGTTTTCTGCCGTTTGGCGGTCACATCCTGAGGCCAGTCTGTAAGCAAAGACCAAGGGACGAGGGACGGTGCCCTCATCTCTCTTCACTGGGAAAAACTGCAGTGCCGATCCCTCCGAGACTTGAGTCTTCCAGCTCTCCAACACTGCTTCCCAGCCCCCAGCCCTGCCATGCTTACAGATACAGCAGCTCCTCGGGGTGGAAATGCAAATGTAAAGGGCCAGCCAAGGCGAGGCTGTGAACTCCTCAGGAACCGCCCTCCTTCACTGCATGTCATGTCTATGCAGGGACGGGAGAGCCGGGGCTTCCCACGCCACACAGAAGAGGGTCAAATCTAGGTGAAGGGTCCAGCTCCCATTACTGTGCTTTGTAAAACTGGTAAAATAGACGTAACATAGAATTTACCATTTTAACCATGTTTAAGTGCACAATTCAGTGTCATTAAGGACATTCACACAACCATCAGCACCAACTCCCCAGAAAGAAACTGCACCCACTAANCTTCACTAACTTTTAAGTTATTATTTTTCGGGGTAGCCAGTTGGCTCAGTTGGTTAGAATGAAGCCTTTATAACATGAGGGTCATGGGTTCGGATCCCCATACTAGCCAGCTGCCAAAACAAACAAACAAACAAACAAAACCCCCAAAACAAACAAACAAAAAGCTCAAGTGATTATTTTTCTTTTAAAACTTAATTCCAAAAAGTATTTACAATGGCTAGAGAACATTCAACACATACATGAAAATATTCTTTTATCTGACCATAAACCTAGCAGCAATATTTAATCCCCTTTGGCTCTCTGGGTCTCACCACACCAAAATCAAGACACACTGTCAATCCACCGGGTGTTTGGTTGCAATATCTCTAAGTAACACACTTGACAACTGGTTGCTGGTGCTTTTGTGAACGATCTTCATATTTTTGACTTGAATGAGTGAACTGGCCAATATTCCTTTGCAAGAACTACCGTTCTAGACAAATTGCACTCAACATAAGGCTGGGAAATAAATATTACCTCTCCTCTTTTCTCTAACACCAAACTAAATTTCACCAAAAGATGTTAAATTATGGATCTTCCCACCAGGGCTTTGCTGTATACTTTCATGCAAATAAACACACTGGAGTCAGTCAGAAACCTCTTCCAAGTTCAGCAGAGCCTGCAACCAGAAAGAGGACCTTTGCAATGCAAGCCACTCCTAGCTTGAGTGACAGCGCAGTGTGAGCTGTTCCTGTTTTCTGCCGTTTGGCCGTCACATCCTGAGGCCAGTCTGTAAGCAAAGACCGAGGGACGAGGGACGAGGGACGGGGCCCTCATCTCTCTTCACTGGGAAAACCAGCAGTTCCGATCCCTCCGAGACTTGAGTCTTCCAGCTCTCCAGCACTGCTTCCCAGCCCCCAGCCCTGCCATGCTTACAGATACAGCAGCTCTTCGGGGTGGAAATGCAAATGTGAAGGGCCAGCCAAGGCGAGGCTGTGAACTCCTCGGGAGCCACCCTCCTTCACTGCCCGCCGTGCCTATGCTGGGACGGGAGAGCCGGGGCTTCCCACGCCACACAGAAGAGGGTCAAATCTAGGTGAAGGGTCCAGCTCCCATTACTGTGCTTTGTAAAACTGTGGTAAAATAGACGTAACATAGAATTTACCATTTTACCCATGTTAAAGTGCACAATTCAGTGGCATTAAGGACATTCACACAACCATCAGCACCAACTCCCCAGAAAGAAACTGCACCCACTAAGCACTGACTCCCAGTGCCCCTCCCAGCCCCTGGAACCACCAATCGCTCTACTTTCTGTCTCCATGAATTTGACCACTCAAGAGACCTCATATAAGTCTAGAGAACAAAACAATCCGGAACTCCCAACATTTTGATCGTAAGGAGGAGAGATGGCATCCGGAGGCCACAAGACATTCTGTTGGGTCCTCACGACGCCACTGTTCCCCTTTTCCAGAAGTACTTTTACCTGCAGACACTCTCTGGAACAATTTGACAACAGCCGCTCTCAGACGACGTCCTGGGCATGACATTCACAAGACAGTTTCATCGCGGCCAGCCTCCGCCAGTCCCTGTTTTAAAGGCCCTTCCTGCCACTCGCTACTCCCAGCAAACTAACCATCCCACGCTAATGAGTACGTGCACCACCCCCCTCACTTAGGCTCCCTCCATCCAAGATGCAGACGTGTGAAACGAGAGCAAAGCTGACACGTTGGGAATGGGAGAGCCGGGCTATCTTGGTTGTGCCGTGTTCTGAGATCACGCGTAACATCAGGACTCTAACTGCTGCTGTGCACTTTATTAAGTTATCACCAATAACATGCATTGTTTCCAACAAGCTCCTCTTAGCAAAAGAAAGCCCTGTGGAGGGAATGGGAAGCCTCCGCAGGGAAAAGGACCAGCCCCTTCACATCATGCAAGCGCATGTGGATCGCCTCCTCCTGGTCCCTGCCATCCTTCCGCAAATACAAACACACGTGATATGCTTTGCAGGATGAGATCCAAGGAGATAACAGGAGAAAATCACTGAGTAGCTGCTATATTCAAGGCATGGTGTTTAGCACTGCTAAACAAATTTATAAACACACACACACACACACACACACACACACACACACACGAGTCCTTGCTCTTTAGCTGTTTAGTAAAACAACTACAC
>NW_007737676.1:33789-39165 GCF_000696425.1 Galeopterus variegatus | reverse complement strand
AAACACACACACACACACACACACACACACACACACACACGAGTCCTTGCTCTTTAGCTGTTTAGTAAAACAACTACACTATAATGCAAAGCTCCAACAGTTAAGCACCGCCCCCACACACACCCCAAGGAACTAGAGGGTGTGGCAGAGGAAGGAAAGTTCAGGAGGAGGAGGGACATTTTGGAAGCCAGAGATGTTAAATTCTTGATTGATTGAGACAAGACTTTGGATGAGAAGTTGAGACAGAAAAGAAACACAGGCGCTTCATCGTGTGTGTGGGGAGGGGGGGTGCTTTATTCAAACGGGTTTTGAAGTTTCATGATGTGCCAAATGCACTGCTTGACCCAGAGCGTGAGAAGCACCCTCTGGGCCAGGGTCAAAGTGAAGCATCAGCGACGTCTGTGCATTCGGGGAGAGGCCCGCCTGTGCCGGCGACGTCTGCGCACTTGGGGAGAGCTTCGCCCGCGCCAGCGACGTCTATGCATTCAGGGTGAAATCCACCTTTGCCCTCTCTGCCAGGAACGACTTTTGCATGCTCAGAATGTCTGTGCTGGTGACAACAAGGCGAGGGCAGATGAAGGCGACAGTTCAGACCTGTATGATCTCACTGGCTAGAGATGTGGTCAATAACCTCCTAAGAGCCTCAGAGGACAGTAAAGGACGTGGGACTGGCAGCCTCATGGCTCAGAGCCACACAGCCTGATTTCTAACCAAGGCTCCATCACGGTCCAGCTCTGGGATCAGGGCACATTATGTGCCTTGGTTTCCTCGTCTCTACACTGAGGATCATAACTGCCCCTGTTGTAAGGGCAGGTTGGGAGGATTCTGCGCTCTTATATAAATTCTCAGCACAAGGCTCGGTGTGCAGGTGACATCCTGGCCGTGTTAGCTAACTTCAAAGATCCCCCAGAGCGGCCTGAGGGGCCCCCTGATGGTCAGGGAAACACACCTGCCCTCGCAGGACGCCTCAGGGCAAGTGACAGGCAGGCAGGGCGGCGCTGACAACGCTGGGACAAGAAACAACTGTCATCACCAGAGGACCTGGGCATCCTTTTCCTATTCCATACAGCTGGGGACACAACTCTCGTTTTAACACCTAGCGGGTTTCCGGATCACATGGCATCCGTGTCCAGCCTTCCAGTTCTGGGAACTCCAGTGGATGATTTCCAGCCTCTCCTGTTCTAAAATAAAAGAGAGCTTTTGCGGCTTTCACAGATCCTCCTGGCTCCAAACAGAGGCGAGAAAGGGGGGACTCTTAATTAGAGCCATTGTGTTTATTTTCTCGCCTGACCCAGTTTTGATTAGAGACACCTTCAATTAGGACTGATTTGAGGTCTTCGCGGCTGTGTTTGTGCCAAAAAGAAATAACCCCCTTCCACTTTGAGTTAAAGCCACAACAGTCCCTCACTGTGCTGCTTAAGGAAGAAGAAAAAATTAGTGCAGGCTGATGACATTTTGGGAGTTTCCCTGCTGAAGATAAGTAATTCAATATAAATAATAACTTAGGGTTAGAGCTGTCAAGAAAATAAAGGGAAAATTATTTTTAGTAATTTTTTATGCCTTAATTTCAAGGTGGCAAAAGCTGTTAATTCGCAGTTCCCTTCACAAAATAGTTCAAAATTCAGTTCCAAGAGAAATGTTATTGAAGAGTTTNTATGGAGGTACTCAGACATCTTTTGAGGGGAAGGTTTCTCTTTAGTCCAACTGCCCCATTATGAAAAGATTTTTTAAAACCCTCCAAAGCAGCCCTTTCTTTCTGAAGGGATGTAAGAAAGTATGTCTCATGTCTGCTATTAGCCTGCTGGTGTTGACGCTGGAAAAATCTATGGCTTAAAGTCATCGTTTGGACACGGCTCAGGTCTGTGGGAGGTGTTCCATGCAGACTGGGGACCGAGAGCCAGAGCAGCTGGAAAATCTGCTCGAAATGACCTCATCATGAAAGGGCGCGTCTCTCTCTCTGCATTTCTTTATGGAAATGAGCAAATTCTCTGCTGACCTGCACACAAGAGTAGCTCTTACGTCCCCATCTGCTTTCTCCACACTGTTTCTCTATTCCGACAAACTGAGATTTTCACTTCACAACCAGCAGCTAGTTTAAGATGAAATTTTTAATGTACATGTTACCATTTACATATAAATCCCAATGTACCTCTTCTAAACTTTGCTTGGGGACCAGCTTATTTTGGGAATAAAAAGGCTGCTTTTACCACTCTGCACATTTTTTCGTCTCTTGTAGTTTTAGCTTATTGTACACGAACAGCATGATTAAATAAATTGTAAACAGGTACGGGAACTAGCACGCATCCATTAAAATGATTTCAGAAAGCAATATATCACACATATTGCATGATTGCTAGGTATGAGGCATAAGTGCTGAAAGCTTCCTATGGTTTATCTCACGTACCCGTCACAACTCTGAGAGGTAAATGTGATCATTACTCCTATTATCACCACTTTACAGGTTAAGAAATGAAGGTTTAGAGAAGATAACCAAGTTAAATTAAATCCCAGTGGAGCCAGGATTTAAAGCTATGCTGCCTGACATTAAATGCTACACTCTTAAGGTGTAAGTTAAACTTCTCAAAACTATCTAATGGAAAGAGGTTTATTGTGTGGGAGGGGACCACAACAAAACTGAAAAGAAGTCTAACGCGCATTTATAGTTTGATCCCAATTGTAGGAAAATGTAGACATAGGAAAAAATTGGGGAGAAATACGTGAAAATATTAACAGCGATTTTATGTTGGATGCTTTCTTTCAGAAACTTCATTTACAAATGTGTATGATGCAAAATTTTGTTTTGTTTTATACACAAACACACACCCTACACGCAAATAGAAGACAGCTTCCAAAATTTACTTACCCCCTTCTCCAAGGACAGGATTATGCTGTGCTTATGTCTGTGCAAGGAGTGTGTGCCTTTCTGTATTTTCCACTATGAACATTAACTGTTTTGATATTTATTAGAATGTAACTAAAACCTGGCAATGTCTTCAGAAATAGTCAGTGTAAGAATAACTAAGTAGAAAATGAAGCTACAGGGTTGGCAGAGCAGAAAAGAGGGGTCTTGTGCCAGAAAAAGAATGCCACTCCTCATGGAACAAAAAGTCCCCAGAGTGAAGCCTTTAGAAAAGGTCTTTTCTGTGCCCGCCACCCTTCTAGGTTAATTAATGGCTGGTTGGGCCTTTCATCCAAACCCCATGTGCACGTCCACAACGGATGCAAAGTGCCAGGAAAGGCATCTGGGAGGCTGGATCTGCAGGAAGTCTTCCTGAAAATGCTCAACCTAGTAAGAGCAAACCATTGCTAAAAAAGCCCACATCCCATGAGCCGGATGACAAAATAGCACAAATTTCCCCTCATATCCCCTCCCCTCTACATAAATGCAAGTTCATGTACCCAAGATCTCAAAGCAGACTGCCTCGGGGGATACCGATGGCTACTGCTCCCACATACGCATAGTTCGTCCTGGTTTTCCAATGACTTTGGTCTTTAAGTTAATAACACTTCTGATGTCGAGATCAATTGTGACCTATTTCCTAGCAAGAAATTAATTTACGGATTTCAATTATCTTGAAGACAGAGAGCTTGAATACAGATTCCACACAATGTGCACTAGGCCCTCAAACAAGTTTAAGGAATACACACAGCCTGGTTAGGAAACCTCTAAGACACTGATTTTTCACCTAAATATGAAGGATTTAATTTTAGCTGCAATGGATCTCTTCCCTGCAGAGGGTGGAGTCACAAGCAGGGTCCTCTGCTCATATGATGCGGCCAGCGGCTTTCTCTGTAGACATAAAGGCAGGCAATGCCTCACCCCCGCCAAGGTGGCCTGGACCTCATATAGTCTTGGTGTTACGTCAGCTTTCAGTGCTTCCATTGAAATGACTGACAAAGAAAAATTTTAAAAAGGTAAAAACTGTAGGCATTGTGAACCCAGATAAGAGATGGAGTCCAACCGTCCTCACATTTATGTCAGCAAACAGAGGTACTAACCATTGTAATTAAATGCTCAGCACCTTAAAACTCCACAGCCACATGACTGATAACATTTAAAATACAAAATAAAATACTAACAGCAGCAGCAGTGAGCATCCTCAGTCTCCTCGCTACTGACGTTTGGGGCCAGACCATTTGTTGTCAGGGACTGTCCTGCACACTGCAGGGTGTCAAGCAGCTCCCCTGGCCTCCTGCCCCTCCATCAGTGTGACTACCAGAAATGTCTCCAGACACTCCCAAGTGTCCTCTGGTTCCCTGAGTTAGGGCAGTTACACAGGTCCAGAGCCAGTCCCTGTTACTTGGCAGAAAGGCCCTCAAATTCCTTGTGTAAAAGTTGTGACTCCCTGAATATCTGCAGAGTCTTCGCTAAGTAACCACGTTTTGGAATCTGTCTCAACCACATACCTTGTGTGGGCCTCTCAGAGCCTCACCTCCACGTGGCCTCCAACTCAAGAGGCTGCAGTTAGAAGTGGTGAAAATAAAACAGTGAGGTTCCCCTAGGTTAGGGTCAACAAACTGTGGCCCAATACCAGTGCCTACAAATAAAGTTTTATTGGCACTCATTCATGTTCCTTCATTTACACATGGTCTATGCTGCTTTCATACTACAATGGCACAGTTAAGTAGTTACAACACAGACCGTCTGGCCCCTAAAGCCTAAACTATTTACTACCTGGCCTGTGACAAAAAACATCCGCTGACCTCTGCTCTCCGTTTTTCCTGTTTCTGTATCAGAGAGCAACTGCCTGTCCCGAAATCTTCCTGCCTGGTAACCTGAATGGTGATACCCCAGATGTGGGTGTTCCTCATGACCATAACCACATTAAAACGGATATCCAGGAATACACTGTCACCATGGTGTGATGTGGATGGCTTTCAAAGGAGGGCATGTGTTGAAACCATTTGAATCAAATGGAAATAGGTGATAAGCCCTCACTTCTAATGCACAGCACCCAATACACGCGGAAGTACGCTATTTACAGATTACTCCCGACCTTACTGATGAATTGTAGTTAACCAAGACTGCTGTTTCTAAAAATAATCCCAAATGACCACCTGCACATACAATGAGTTATCAAAGGCTACAAAAAAATTCAAAGTCACTTATAAAGCCAAACACAAATACCTCACACACAGTAGGAATTCAATGTATGCTCAATTTAAGTTTTATATTCTCTAAGTACTGAATTAATACTGTTCAAAACATTGATGAAAAACTGATCCTCTCTCCCATCTTCCCTCTGACATTTAGAATATGGTCCAATAACATTTCAAGAAATATGGCCTGATAGGGCAGCCACTTTGGAAAAGTTCAAAATGTTAAACATAGAGTTACCGTGCAAGTGAGCAATTTCACTCCTAAGTATACACCAC
>NW_007737676.1:29163-32611 GCF_000696425.1 Galeopterus variegatus | reverse complement strand
AACCTAGATTTATAAAAAGTAATCTACATGGCTTTCTCATAAGTTTCAAGCTTAACTAGCAAATCAATTTGCAGAGAGACACAAATCATATTAAGAAACTAATAAAGCATAGAATGAATATATTGGAGCCAAGTAAAATCTATACTCATGTGCTCAATTATAATTAACTTTTCAGCTTAATTATAATTCATAATGTTGATAAGGCAGATTGATTTTAGAAGGTGCCATCTCTTCCTTGTAAGACCCACAAGAGTTTATTCTAGCTGATTCAGTATCCAAAATTCTTAGAAGGCAGAAAAAGTCTATCTCCTCCTTTAGAATTGACATACAGACCATTATGACTGAACAACGCTCTAGATACTGCCTTCCAGCAAGGAGGACGACCTACAACTTCCTCCTGAAAAAAACCATTTTAAAAAAGAAGGTGTTCATTTTAGGCAAAGAGAAGTTCTGCTTCTCAAATGGATTACAGGTAAGGATCCAGTGGCACACAGGACTGCTTACCGTTATGGTGACTTCATGTGTAGACCTTTGGACCAGTGGGCTTCCCAGCCTCCGATCATAGAAGCAGCAGGGCGTCTGCAGGGACTGGCCTAGTGACAATGGAAAGATTTAGAAAAAAAGACTTAAAAATCATCAGGGTGTGTTCACCTGTCAACCCCTTCTGTTCCTTTAGGTTTCTCTTTCATCCTACCTCTAACTTAACACATTTCATAGGTTCATCATTTCTGTCTTAGTCCTTAGCATACACTATACGGTTTTCTTTGCAAAGTGAAAAATAAAAGGAGAAATTAAAATGGCCAGACATTATTATGCGTAGAAATTTGGAAAGAAAAGAGTCTCAAAATAGATAACATTAGCTCAGATATTGCTACTGCTATTATTTAATGATAAATTAACATCCACTTGAAATACCTTTGTTTTCAGGACAGTGCCTTATGCAACTGATAAATTAAACTCGGGAGAAATTGTAATTCTCTCCTCCTAAGACCTACAAATGTTTATTATAGCTCATTAAGAATCCAAAATTCTTAGAAGGCAGTAAAAGGTGAATTCATCAGTCAGAATTGACTATACAGCTCATAATGATTTACTGATACTCAGGAGAAGACAACATGCTTTAGTGCAACTTTAGACATCGCTTGGGCCCATGCTGTAAGCATGTAATCCCTGTAAGCACGTTTGTGTGTATACACACCCACCCTCATATGCGCTGTGCTCATAAAAGCACAGAAAAACGTTAGAATCTATTTTCCTTTGGGTCCCCTAAAATAAAACAAAACAAAGGCACTAACACATCTCAACTTTTCAATTACTGCTCTGATACATTTCCACTTCATAAGGGTTCCATTTGCACTGATTTTTTTAAGAAGCCAGGTTTATAGCTCGGAAAATGATAATCCTTTATATGAAAAATTGTTTTGGTTTTCCAATCACTATAAACAGTAATTAGCCAACCAGTATTTATTTAAAGTTCTACCTTCTTCCTTATAAAACTTCTTTGGTTGTTAATGAACACAGTCTCCCAAAGAGTTTAAATGATCATCTACAAACTCAAGAACTAAGGAAATTAAATGCCTGCTATTTTCTTTAGCTTCTTACTCAATAGCGTTAAGCAATAAGAAGGTGCCAGGTTTAATATAATTCAAATCCACAAGCAAAGCTATGAGTGAAGGTGCTTCTTATGAGTGAATCTACAGGCATGAAATGTTTTAAGGAAATTCAAGTAAATTATTCCAACTGAGTCAGGTTTATAGTCATGCAGAGATTAAAAGGATCCTACATGAAGGTTCACAGGCCCCTAAATTCCATTATAGTATAAAAATAAGGATATACAAGATAAAAGTAATAACCAGGGCAATTAAAAAAAAAAATCTACCACTGAAGAAAATTAATGAGACTTAAAATTCGTCTACAACTCTTAGGCAGAAATTAAAGGGCAACTGAATGAAAGAGACACAAGGGAACATTGATTTTACTTATAAAATAAAAAGACATTTGATTATAAAAAAAAATTCTGCGGTAGAGGTGAAATAGAATAATACTCCTTATAAGGAGCAAGTAAGTAAGCTGAAGCAGATGCAAATTACTGTTTTCAGGACTGGGCTGTAAATTGCTGGGGGGAAAAAAGAGCCTTATGATGAAATTGCTAAATACCATAAAGTATCAAAATATGAGCAGATGTCACCACAATAAGTGCCAANAAAATAAAACAAAACAAAGGCACTAACACATCTCAACTTTTCAATTACTGCTCTGATACATTTCCACTTCATAAGGGTTCCATTTGCACTGATTTTTTTTAAGAAGCCAGGTTTATAGCTCAGAAAATGATAATCCTTTATATGAAAAATTGTTTTGGTTTTTCAATCACTATAAACAGTAATTAGCCAACCAGTATTTATTTAAAGTTCTACCTTCTTCCTTATAGAATTTCTTTGGTTGTTAATGAACACAGTCTCCCAAAGAGTTTAAATGATCATCTACAAACTCAAGAACTAAGGAAATTAAATGCCTGCTATTTTCTTTAGATTCTTACTCAATAGCGTTATGCAATAAGAAGGTGCCAGGTTTAATATAATTCAAATCCACAAGCAAAGCTATGAGTGAAGGTGCTTCTTATGAGTGAATTTACAGGCAGCCGCATGAAATGTTTTAAGGAAATTCAAGTAAATTATTCCAACTGAGTCAGGTTTATAGTCATGCAGGGATTAAAAGGATCCTACATGAAGGTTCACAGGCCCCTAAATTCCACTATAGTATAAAAATAAGGATATACAAGATAAAAGTAATAACCAGGGCAATTTAAAAAAAAATCTACCACTGAAGAAAATTAATGAGACTTAAAATTCATCTACAACTCTTAGGCAGAAATTAAAGGGCAACTGAATGAAAGAGACACAAGGGAACTTTGATTTTACTTATAAAATAAAAAGACATTTGATTATAAAAAAAAAAAATTCTGCGGTAGAGGTGAAATAGAATAATACTTCTTATAAGGAGTAAGTAAGTAAGCTGAAGCAGATGCAAATTACTGTTTTCAGGACTGGGCTGTAAATTGCTGGGGGGAAAAAAGAGCCTTATGACGAAATTGCTAAATACCATAAAGTATCAAAATATGAGCAGATGTCACCACAATAAGTGCCAAATTGCTTGTAAATTAAAACACGAAAATCCATAATAATTCAATAAGTAATTAATATATAAACAGCTCTTATTACAGGCTGCCCCCCCCAAAAAAAACTTCAGAATCAAATTCCTATTCTTTGGTCCAAAACAGATGGTAACCCACAAATTAGGATCTTGAAATTGAAGATTACCTTTTATATATGTTGATAAACTGAATAAGTGTAATTAACTTATCATCTGTGTGTGATGAACACAAAGAATGGGAATGAATAACATTCTTCTGGTTAGGCAACATGTCAAAACTAATTAGTTAATTGCT
>NW_007737676.1:20358-28961 GCF_000696425.1 Galeopterus variegatus | reverse complement strand
CGAAATACTTGTGCAAAATGCAAATAATTTTAACACATGCAATACGTTCTTTATTCTCAAGAATAAATGCTGAGACTTGATAAATATAAAAGGGATTCTGATTTCCCGCCTGTCCCCAGCTGTTGGCGTGGCGTACACGTATACTGACAGGCCTTCCATGTAGCAGGTGTCAAGTCCTTGAGGGGGCTCTCTAAGCTGATACAACAGAGCATGCGCTTGCTTTTCCATAGAAAGCAGGTTAGAATAGAGTTGTGGTGCTACATACATTTCTTAAAAGAACTGAACTCCAACACTGTAATCAAATAAAATCTAAAATAATTTAGAAACTATGAATTCACCAGCCCCCCTTCCCCCATTATCTTCAACTTCCGGTCACAGAAGCACACCTTGCTCAGACTCCATGAGTTCTACCACTCAGTTCTAACTGATGGTCAATAAGCAGACATGGGTAGGGATGTGTACAAGGTCTGGGTTTTGCCATTAAAACACTGGTCATATGATTTGCTGAGAGCCAGTTCTGACCCTCAGGAATGGCAGAATAATGAGACTGAAGTCACCCAGACCTCCCAATGACCTCGGGGATTTGTCATCTACCCATCTCGGACTACTGCTCAGACCACTGCCTGTTACATGAGAGAGAAATGCCTTTTCTCGTTTGACCCACTGTATTTTTGATGTTTAGCCCAATCCCTAAGAGGAATGCAGAATTCCAGGGGATGACCTCTTTCCTGACCCTCTTTTCTCCCTCCTTGTATCTGTGTTTCCTTCTGTCGTATCACCTGTAGCACGCGTTACACGTTTTCTGCCCTAACAGGAGGAAGAACGTGTCATCCAGGTTGACTTCTACAGTCTAGGCTTGACACACAGTATGCACTTAATAAAGGTTAGCTCCATGAATGAACGTGAGAATGAACGAACTGTATGTATGTGTGTATGAATCGTATGCATGAATGAATGAGTTATATGTATGAAATACCATACCTGTAATCAATCAGAACATCAAGGTAGCTGACAAGACCCTTTAATGTAGATCTCAGAATCTCTCTATCACATTCATTTCTTCATCATGTCTGCCTAAATTTTACTGCAAAATATCCCAAAGAAGTGCAATATTTTCACATGGATATTGGAATTCAGAAAGATTCCTTAGAAGTTTTTACTGGCATCTTTGAGGACATTCTTGGGGAAGCACAGAAATATCAAGGGATAGTTTTAAAGAATTGTACCCAGAAATGCCTGCTATGGTTTTCCTATTTTTCTAATTTCGTGTTTCCGACTACAAGCACCAGTTACCACTTCCTTGGAGTCTGAACCTCACCTGCACTGTCATTTCACCGTTCAATGTGACTGGAAATGGGCCAAGCCTATGCCAGCCAGTCCGCATAGTTAATCTCTCGCCTTTTAATTCTTTGTGTAATTAACGTTTCACGGGGCTGAAGAGCTACAAAGGTCTAGCCAAATGCTGTCCAAACTCAACAGCATCCTCAGCTAAATTTCATTCTAAGTGCAATTCAGCACGTTCGTTCTCATTTAATTCCAAATCCTGTACATCACTTTTCAATAGTGCTTTGTGACTTGTCTCTGCAGATTTGTAAAACCACTGTGAGGGATTTTTTCATTGAATATAAGAAATGGTGGGCTAAAGCAATGATTCTTCTTTTTAATACTACATTTTCAAATTTAAACAGTTGTGCTACTTGAAAGCAGTCATTGTGGGAAATTACGCCTATTACGAAAGCATTAGTAATTTAAAGACTACTCTTTAAAGACTATGTCAAGTTCCAAAACATCATTTTCATCACCCCAAAAGAGGAAACTCTGCCTTCAGAACCCATTTACCCTATGGAAGAAAAAATTAAAAAGCCAGAACATCACACCGCTGGCCCAACTAGACACTCCCCTGGACCCTACATAGTTGTTTTGTTTTGTTTTCGATTGGGATAAAAACCACTTAAAACAGAATTAAACATTTTAAAAAGTACAATTCAGGGGCATTTAGTACATTCAAATGTTGTGCAACCACCACCTCTGTCAAGTTCAAAAACACTTTCATTACTCCAAAAGGAAACCCTGTTCCCACTGAGCAGTCACTCCCGGTTCCCTCCCTCTGTGGATTCTTTCTCTCTTTTGTGTCTGGCTTCTTCCATGTTTACAAGGTTCACCCGTGTTGTAGCACGTGTGAGTACCTCATTCCTTCTTGTGGCTGGATGCTACTGCGCCGTGTGCATGGACCCCATTCTGTTTATCCATTCAGCAGCTGATGGGCACTTGGCTATTGTGAATAATGCTGCTACATTCTTGTGTACAAAAATGTGTGTGAGCAGCTATTTTCCACCCCTTTGGGTATCCATCCCAGGAGTGGAATTTTCCTACAGAGTTTTGCCTTTATCCTCCTTTACCTAAGCTTCCTCCTCCCCAGGAATGAAAGATGCACAGGACAGTGGAGGGAGGCCAAGCTGGAGTGGACCGGATCTGGGGAGAGAAGCCGATGTCTAGCTCAAGCAGGCAGGGGGGCCAGCAAAGGGATGCCCACAAAGGAGCCGGGGACCTGTCGGCAAGCAGCTCCAGCCAGCAACCAACTGCAGGCCAGCACTGCCTGTCCGACGGGCTCGTGAGTGCTCAGGACTGCAGATTCACTTACTTGCTGCCCCTGCAGACTAAGCGTTCCTCTCTGTTGACCAAATCCTCATCGAGCTCTTCCTTGAATGGAGATGAAGAATGTGCTATTTTTCTGCTTGGAGCAAACAAAATCCCTTTTCCACTGAGAAGCACATGATAATGATATGTAATCCCAAATAAAAGCTTGGGATGATCATAATGTTTCTATAATTTAATGCAGTGGTTCTCCAGCAGGGGTGACTGTGTCCCTCAGGGGACACTGGGCAGTGTCTTTAGATAAGTTTGGGTGTCACAGCTGGGGGTGGAGGTGCTACTGGCATGTAGTGGGTAGAAACCAGGGACGCTGTTCCACATCCTACAGGGCACAGGGCAGTCTACCCATGAGAAAGACTAACCCAGCCCAAAAGGCCAACAGTACAAAGGACTATTTTAATAAAATAGATATCAGAATCCGTAAGTTAGCTTCATGACTTCTGCCTGATTTTTTGGATGAAATATTAGAAGAAGAAATAACACTTTCACACAAGTGTGAGATTCAGAAAGAACTGTCCAGGGGATGTCTTCATACACTGTCATCAAGCCTCCCTCCTGGTAACCCAAAGTGACAAAATACAACAAACAGCCCATATGTATCTTAAAAGGATAAACATGTTTTTACTGATTGTAAATTAAAACATTTAACCATGTAACTGCCAGTTCTATCTCTCAATAAAATAGAATCAAATTGGTATGATGAAACACCTTTAGTTGCCTGCGGAGAGGCCAGCACAGAACCTGCCGCATGAGGGAGCCACCATGGACGTCGACACGCACCCGCCCGCCCCGACAAGCCTCCAGATGACCACAGCCTCAGCTGACATCTTGCCTGCACCCTCAAGAGACCCCAAGCCAGCATCACCCAGTTAAGTCACACAGCGCCCCTGACCTTCAGAATATAACACTCTGGAAAGGAAGGTGGGAAAGAAACCCAGGGCAGGGGATCTTCTCAACAAGTGCCTCATAAAATGGGGACAATGATTGGCAAGACTATTGCCAGGAAAACGTAGAACCAAAGGAACTTGGAAGCCAGTTAACTGAAGCTTTGAAATCAAGTAGGGGAGTGTTTGCAAAGTATGCTTTTCAGAGTGATGTTTTCCAGGTCATTTAGTAGGTTTAGTGTGTGTCACCTGCAAATTGGTTCTACAATCTGAAAGGACTGGGTTCAATAAAACTGGGTTCAATAAAGCATTTTCAAAAGAATAATAATCGCTAGCACATGTATTGCACCTATAGTATGCCTGGCTCTCTTCTAAGTGCTTTAAACTTATTTAATCCTTGTAATAAATAATTTTAAATACTTGAGGTGCTTAGAGCACTAAGTGCTTATACAGCATGCTGTCCACCAGCAACTCTGAGGGAGGCTGTTGTTATCCCGCTCTGACGATGAGGCAATGGAAGACCGCGGTGCAGACAACCTGCCCAAGCCCCACAGCTAGGAAGTGGCAGAGCTGGGCTGTGAAATCTCAATCTGCCCAGAGTCTGCACTTGGGTAATCGGGAGGCGATGCCATCTTTTGCCCAGAGTCTGCACTTGGGTAATCGGGAGGCGATGCCATCTTTTGCCCAGAGTCTGCACTTGGGTAATCGGGAGGCGATGCCATCTTTTGATCTACTGGAGGATTTCCCCAAAGCTTCGATAGGCTATGTGGATCATGACTAGCAAAGATGCAGATAAGGGGGCCGGCCTGGTGGCGCACTGCTACAGTGCGCTGCTTGGGAGCACGGCAGCACTCCCGCCACGGGTTCGGATCCCACATACAGACCGGCCGCTCACTGGCTGAGCGAGGTGCAGGAGCGACACCGAGGGTTGCGATCCTGTTGCCCGTCCCGGTCTGGTGCGGGTGCGACACTGAGGGTTGCGATCCATTGCCGGTCACGAAAAAAGACAAAAAGGGAAAAAAAAAAAAAAGATGCAGATAAGGGACTCAGGATTTCCCAGGACTCCCACCCACCACAATCTCATGTGTGCTTTCACTGATGGGCCCCAGGCACCCACGACAGCGATGTTATTCAGCTTCTGTACATAGTCACGCCGTCCTCACGGCTCTGAGCAGCAGGCAGTGCCTACTCTGCAAACCACCTTCTTCCTCTAACTGTGCTTCTCCTGTGCTTCTCTGTGCTTCTAAGTGTCCACACAGAAGATGATGCCCTGTTTAATATGACAGTTTTGCCCGACGCTCTCAAATTTCTCTAAAAGACTTGCCAACATGTCCTGATTTAAATACAATTTTCTGACTTAGTGAATACACCGATCACTAAACATTCCAATAAACTGAGATTTCACTGTTCAAAGACTATATATTCTTCAAGAGAAATACTCATAAAACCAATGTGCATTTTTTAAAAAGGCTTTGGAAGCTTGAACCTAAAGATGATAGTACTTGGCTGAAATGAATGTAAGTGTGCCAAGATGGTAATGACTTATAAAAATAAAAGCTACTTTATTTAATATAGTAATAAGTGTCAAGAAGTAGGGCAGTTCTATATGAGCCTTTATCTGTTGGGAATTAAAATCAGGCCATGATCCTCATTTCTCGTTTTACTCAACAAACTATGAAAATGTGTATGGCGAGGTGAAAAGTCACTATGCATTAATTATTTCCTCGTATCTTACCATCTCATCTTTTAAAAAAATTTCACTTTTGGAATTCCTTTTATTTACATGGACCATTTTTTGCCACCACAGTACATAAATTCCCTTCTTTGTTTACACATATTCCTGAGAGGCAGCACCAAAGAGATCCTTTCCCCTTTAAACATATTTATGACACAGGGAAAAAAAAGTTTCATATTGTTTTCTTAGTGATAAATGACTCTAATTTTGTACACAAATTCCAAAGGCCTAACTTAGTGTTCTTTAAAAATAAGCATATATGTCAAAAGAACACTAGAAAGCTATAAACTAAAACCAAGGAACATCTTCAAAGATTTTTCTTTTAAAAGCAGTTTGTAAGGATAAATGATAATAAAAAATGCTGTCCCATGTGGATTAAAATAAATTGTAGTTTGTTTTTTTGGAATTAACATTTCAGTACTGTTAGCTCTAGACTGTACTCTTGGGTGTGCCCTCAATTTCCCTGTGGTGTGCATTACCTTGTCAATGTTTCATTACTGTACAACACATGAAAGAAGGATTTTGGTAATATTCTGGACCTACACTGGAACATGCCCACAAAGCTCGTGGTTACCTAGGCAATTACTGCTGATAGCTCTTCCACAAGCTAATAATGTTCACATACTCTACATAATACCAGTCAAATGCCCAAGAACTTTCTGGGTAACCCAGTTCTATAAGGTCTAATGAGTCAATATGTAGTTATAAAAATGTAAAAATAATAAATGTTGATTTCCATCATTGTTTCTCAAACTGGGTTTAGTGTTCATTCATAAAATACTAGTCCTGAGAGATTACCATGTGTGTAACTTAAAACAGGAATTCAAGATTGAATACATTTGGGAAATTCTCAGTTAAAAAAAAAAAGGAAGGCAAAACAGAAAAGGTAAAACAGATTCGAGAAGCTAAACAAATCCCAAGCAGGATAAATACCAGAAAAACCCAAACAAGATGCAATCAACTTCCTAAAAATCACTAATAAAGGAGCTCTTAAAATCAACCAGAGAAATAAAACACACATTATGTTCAGAGGAAAAGATTAAGGAAAGACTACAAACTTCTTCTCAAATACTATGCAAGCCAGAAGACAATGGAATAAAATCTTTACAGAGCTGAAAGAACGTATTAGTCTAAAATTCTACATTCAGATGAAATATCTTTCAAAAAATTAAGGCAAAATAAAGACTTTTCCAGACAAACAAAAGCAGAGAGAATTCACTGCCAGAAGATTTGATATACAAGAAATCTTGAAGGAAGCTCTTTAAGATGACAAAGAATGACCTCAGATGGAAATGTGGGTTTCTGCAATGGAATGATGAGTGGTAGAAATAATAAATACGAAAATATTTTCTTCTCATTTAAAAAAATTCTTCTACAAGTAAGTGACTGCTTACTGGAAAATTAATAACTATGTATTGTGGTGTTTATAACATAAAGTAAAATGTATGGCACATGTAGCACGAAGAACTAGGAATGGAAGGAAAATGGAAGCACATTGTTGTAAGGTTCTTATGCAGGATGTGGTAAAATATCACTCATATGTAGACCGTGATAAGTTAAAAATGCACATTGCAAACACTAGAACAACATCCTAAAAAATAAAGCAATGAGTCAAAGATAATAAACCAATAATAGAGTCATTAAAATCCTCAATTTATGCAAAAGTACATAGAAAAAGAGCCAAAAAGAAACAGAATAAATGGTACAAATATAAAACAAACAGCCAGTGGTAAATGGTATAACCACTCTGATTAAAAGGCTGAGACTGGGGCCGGCCCGGTGGTGCACTGGAGAGTGCGCCGGTTGGGAGCGTGGCGGCGCTCCCACCAAGGGTTCGGATCCCATGTGGAGACCGGTTCCCGCTCACTGGCTGAGCGCGGTGCAGGCACAACACCGAGGGTTGCGATCCCGTTGCCGGTCCCCGGTACGGGACACATTACTGGTCAGTAAAAAAGACAAAAAGGGGGAAAAAAAAAAAAAAGGCTGAGACTGGAAGACAGGATAAAAAAAGCCAGAGTTAACTCTATGCTCTCCATAACAAACCCACTTTGAATATGTATCTATTCTGTCATTGAATATATATAATTGATATATCTCATATATGTTATATATATTGTTATATATCGTTCATATACATTGCCTTTGAATACACACACACACACATACATACACACACACATGAGGGGTCTCCAAAAAGTTTGTGGAAAGATTTGTATTATCTTCTAATTCTATTTTTCCACAAATTTTTTGATGTACCCTTGTATGTGTGTATTACTTTTTGAAGGATCCATGTAAATGACTCCTCACCCTTCCATCTGCAAAGCAAGTGTCTATTACACAGTCCTCTTTTTTGTGTGTGTGTGTGACCGGCAAGGGGACCGGAACCCTTGGCTTGGTGTCGCCCACACCACGCTCAGCCAGTGAGTGCACCGGCCATCCCTATATAGGATCCGAACCCATGGCCTTGGCGCTCCCAGCGCCGCACTCTCCCGAGTGAGCCACAGGGTCAGCCCTACACAGTCCTTTTATGTCCATTACATAACTTAACCATCACATAGACCCCATTTGTCGTTCCCATTTTGTAGAAGGCTGAGTGGAGAGCTAAAGGGAATGGGCTAGACTGGTTTCACAGCTAATGAGTGGTAGCATGTGAACCCCATGTTCTAGCTTCAGCTTAAGCACTCCTGATAGAGTTTGGATGTGTTGTGGAAATCTGATCTCTAATGTGGCAGTGTTGGAAACTGATTGAGTCATGGGGGTGGATCCCTCATGAATGGATTAATGCTCTCCCTGGGGGAGGGGGGTAGTGAGTGAGTTCTTGCTGTATTAGCTCCCGTGAGAGCTGGTCGTTGATAGGACCATGCACCTCCCCTCTCTCTCTTGCCTCCTCTCGCCATGTGATCTGCTTGCACCCGCTGGCTGCCTGCCACTTTCTGCCATGAGTAGAAGAAGCCTGAGGCCTGTGCCAGGTGCAGCTGTCCCAGAATTGTGAGCCAAATAAACCTCTGTTCTTTATAAATTACCCAGTCTCAGGTATTCTGTTAAAGCAACACAAAAATGGATTAATACAGAAAATGCATCATTTTAGACCAAACCAATTCACAATTTACATTAATTTGGGAAGAAGGTAGGTAGTAACTTGCTTTGAGAATAAATAGGAATCTGGAAACGGTTACACAAGTTATTGGGGAAGTCTTCCAAACACCCTTTGAATGATCAGTTTGCACATACACAACGTACCCATCCCAAATCATTCCAACCCTTTCATTTGGCTAATCTTTAATACTTCTAGTCGGTTGGAAATTTATTTAGTCATTTGCACTGTATCTACA
>NW_007737676.1:17621-20117 GCF_000696425.1 Galeopterus variegatus | reverse complement strand
TTTACATTAATTTGGGAAGAAGGTAGGTAGTAACTTGCTTTGAGAATAAATAGGAATCTGGCAACGGTTACACAAGTTATTGGGGAAGTCTTCCAAACACACTTTGAATGATCAGTTTGCACATACACAACGTACCCATCCCAAATCATTCCAACCCTTTCATTTAGCTAATCTTTAATACTTCTAGTCGGTTGGAAATTTATTTAGTCATTTGCACTGTATCTACAAACAACTGCATTTGATTAATTTTTGCACTTCCTCTGGCACTTTATTCTTTTCAACTGACTCAGGTGAGTCTTTTGTACAGTTAGTCCAAGGCGTCTACCACATTGTAGCTGGAATAAGAGTGAGCTTTCACGTGGTTTTGCATTTCACTCATGTAAACATCTCTCCCATTATGTAGAATTCAGACTTGCAGAGTCTTAGATCAACACCAACTATCTTATTTACAGATGAGGAGACCGAGGTCTATGAAGACCAAGGGGGTCATTCCTCTCACTAAGAAAGCAGCAGAGTGCATTACCGGTGGAGTAAATAAATTTCATTTTTGATCCATGGAATTCAGTTATTTCTTTGGGAGTAAAACCCGTGTGATTCCCATGTTCCTAATTCCTGTTAAAAATCCTTACTATATTGGTCGATCCTGTCTTCAAAATATTAATGCCAACAGCTGTCCATTACGCCACATGACCTATCTTAAAATGGCTCTTTTAAGAGAATCTTAAAAGTAAAAGATAAAAACAAACCAAAACCCAACTTGTTCTTCTACCAGTTTGCATTTTCCTTAAAGACCAAACTCGTGCCTGTATTGTGCTTGCATGACTCAATCCCACTGTGCACATACCCAGTCTAAGTCATCTTTCTCTTCCCCATATTCCAATGTGGCCATGTTTTCCAGAATTACACCTAAAGGCTGGAAAGGATAGCATCTCCCTAACAACACAACCTAGCAAACTCTCAGGGAAACAGCATGGTCCTGAAGTAAGGCTGTCCTCAGCTAAATCCCAGGATTCTTTGCTGAGGGCTGTGTGCCCTCTGGTAAATAACTTAACCTCCGGCACACTATCCAGTGCGCCACCGGGCCGGCCCAATAAATTTCATTTTTGATCCATGGAATTCAGTTATTTCTTTGGGAGTAAAACCCGTGTGATTCCCATGTTCCTAATTCCTGTTAAAAATCCTTACTATATTGGTCGATCCTGTCTTCAAAATATTAATGCCAACAGCTGTCCATTACGCCACATGACCTATCTTAAAATGGCTCTTTTAAGAGAATCTTAAAAGTAAAAGATAAAAACAAACCAAAACCCAACTTGTTCTTCTACCAGTTTGCATTTTCCTTAAAGACCAAACTCGTGCCTGTATTGTGCTTGCATGACTCAATCCCACTGTGCACATACCCAGTCTAAGTCATCTTTCTCTTCCCCATATTCCAATGTGGCCATGTTTTCCAGAATTACACCTAAAGGCTGGAAAGGATAGCATCTCCCTAACAACACAACCTAGCAAACTCTCAGGGAAACAGCATGGTCCTGAAGTAAGGCTGTCCTCAGCTAAATCCCAGGATTCTTTGCTGAGGGCTGTGTGCCCTCTGGTAAATAACTTAACCTCTCTGTGCCAATAAATGTGCATGGTGCTTTATGGTTACACTGCATGAATTCACATATTCAAATACAGGTAAAGCCAGACATGTAGGCTTGTAACAAATGATAGTTATTATAATCACACAATGGGAAAAGCCGCACACATCGGTCATTGGAACGCACTGTGTTCCTTCTATTCTATTAATTTCCTCACACTTTAAAAGGAAACATAAAAGCAAGATGAAACTTACATGTATTCTAAACAAATAAAATTAAACAAAAATTCTTAACAACCAAGATGAACCTAAAAACATTTTCACCAGTTGCTCTCAAAAGGATATATTTTAGAGATTTCTTTATAAGGGACTTAAAATAGTCAAATAAGTTAAAAGTGTAAGTGAATGAAGTTGTCGTTTCAAATGGAACATAATCTAATTTTTCTGTGACTTTTTTAAATGGAAACATTAGTTCTCAAACAACTGAATTCTTCAGATGAGAAAGTGTGTTTGAGAAAGGGAAAAAAAAAAAGCTCACGTGAGAAAAAAATCAGATTATTAAAATATTTTAGCAGCTTCCACATTTAATTAGCATTGCTCTTGCCATATTTAACAATATCTTCATGCTATATTTCCCAAATAATTTTACCCGCCCACCTTTCTCTTTTTGGTCGCTCTCATTTTACCAGTCTAATAGGCAATAGGCTACTTCTTCATGCAAATATAATTTCAAACGCAATTTCAAAACAGAGAAAACATACACGCTCCATTCCCTATAAAAACCAAATACAGGAAAAAGAATTTACGTGTGCTTTCTAGTTTAAACTTAGCCTGATTTCCTTCGAGCCTGTTCAAGTTTCTCTCAAATCCCGAGATCACCCTCGTGGATTAAATTTTAAAAATTAAATGTAAATTAT
>NW_007737676.1:15056-16234 GCF_000696425.1 Galeopterus variegatus | reverse complement strand
CACCCCACTGACTATATTAATTAGTTTATAAAAATTCATTTATGCACGTAGTTTTTCCTAATTATAGGTGAAGTGAGATAAAGATACATACATAATCCTGTTCCTTTCATTCTAATTCCTCAACTTACTTACACCTTCAAGGACCAGTTTAAAACTTAACTCCTCCAGATCCTGAAGTCAAGTCTTCTCAATTCCAAGGAAAATGGCTTGATCATTGCCTCTATGGGCTTCCATGGTACCGTGTACGTAACGTCCAAAAGGACCTACTCGATGTGCTCTAATGGTGTCTTTAAACTTCTAATGCCACCTCCTAATGCATGAGCTAAGACCCTTACATTAGTATGCATTTATTTATCTATCCCAGTGCTTCTCAATAGGGGGTGATATTGTGTCCCCAGAGGACATCTGGCAATATCTGGAGACTTTTTGGTTGTCACAATCAGGAGAGGGGATATTACTGGTATCTACCGGGTGGAGGCCAGGGACGCTGCTCAACATCTCACACTACCCTCCACTACCAAGAATGACCCTGTTCTCAATGTCAACGCCACCGAGGTTGGGAAACCCATTCCATCCACCTTACTACCTGGTGAATTTATCTGTTCTCCCTGAAGTCAGTTTGCACATTCTCCCCAAGTTAACCTTTTTCTTGCTCCTATGTTGTCTGCAGGATGCCCTCATTATACTGGCAGGAACTCAATGCTGCTTACACCTTCCAGCGTTCCAAGAGTTTCGCTGGCACCACTGCAGGAAGTGTGACTCCTCAGCCAGCAATCAAGAGTGTTAATGTTTCCATCCTCTGAAGCTACCATTCCCCCAAAATAACCCCTGTGCCCCCCAATCCCTAGGTTCACAAGTGAGCACCCAATGGTATTTGTTTCCCATGTATTCTACTAAAATTTCTCACGAATTTTAGTAGAATAAAACACTGTAGCTATGCCATTTCATTATATTGATTAATAGGTGAGATAACACTGCTTGCTATCAGTATACAATAATTACTAGGCACATATACATATAAGAGTATCTTCTTCATCACAATGAAAGGCAAAAACAAGTGTGATCTGAGTCTCATAAATCTTCAGTGAACATGACTTTCTACTCTGGAGAGGGCTGTTCTACGTGGGCTTGCACGTGCTGCTCCCCGTACAATGTCAGAGAACGCTTTGGGGGGGGGG
>NW_007737676.1:10796-14056 GCF_000696425.1 Galeopterus variegatus | reverse complement strand
TGGGGGGGGGGGGGGGCAGAGGGAAGGGTGAGAAAAAGACGACCAAAATGATCAGAAATCCACAAATGGGCTTAGGATTTATAAAGCATCTGTTTAAAATGCAATGGACCAACCATTAACGCTATTTCATCATGAAGCCTGCCACGTAAAGCGGTATACCGGATGCCAAAACGACTAGCCAATTCAACCAAAAACTAACTGGTCTATTAAAAATATGATGCCTTGTTAGCTGGCCATCCATCTCCCCCATCACACAATTTCCTACTGGACTTTAATGGTCCAATTAGTTAAAATGGTGCCATATAGACGAAGTCCGTATTTAAGTGCTTGTCATATATGCTTCTGTGCCCCTTGCACATTAGGGCTATAAACGTCCACTGCACATGTAAGGACGGAATTCATCACACGCTGGATCGCTCAAGGGCTGGGTCTGTCTGCATTTATCTCTACATTTCTATGGAAGCCTCTATTCAACAATAGGTTCCTCACCAAATGGAAATTCACCATGGCAGGTCAACAGGAACATGTAGAGCCAATGTACTGGGTAAAATAATTATAACAATTTACAAAGCTTCCTGGAAAGCAAAATACTCTAAAAGGCTTGGTAATAATAAAAGTGTTCCATTTGCATAAATTTTAACAGCACTGCCACTGTAGCAAAACACAGTCCAAATTTTCCATATTGGGTCAGAACATGTCATTAAAACAAAATCAGGGGCTTCTTATTAATCAGCTCAATTCTCCTCTAAATCACTCTTCACCCCTTTCAACCTGCATGATTATAAACTTCTCAGTAGTTTTAAACAAGATCGTGCCTAGGGAAAAGCATTACGTTCCCTAATCTCTACGAAAACTCCAGGAGGAATCAATTTCTCTTTATGGTCTTTTTAATTGGCAAAGGTACACTAACAGGCTTTTTCTTTTTCTCAAGCAAGTACTATTATATAAAGGGAAATGACAGTTCTCAAAATGCAAAATGCAACAAAATTTAGTTTTCTAATTAACACGGCTCAAAATGATAAACAAATCATTCAAATACACCATGTAATGCTTAAAAATATCATTCAATGCTTTAACACTTTTTCTAGATTCTCTTTTTGTGGGTAGGGGTTGTATGATTATTATGCTCTTTGGTAAATTCTGCTGATCTTCGAACCCTACGAGCACAGTATAATACAAATATCAAAGTGATTTGTATGCTCTTATCATAGGCATCACGACACTCAAAGGGCCACATACGGTGTGTATTTTATCCCCTAGGATGGAAGATGTCTGGTTTGCTTACGGCCATATGCCCTGCATTTCACATAGTAGGTGTTCAACAAATATTTGTTGGTTAATTGAATTTGTTACACTGAGAAATGAAGTGGATGCATATAACTGAGGAATGCAAACGTTCGTCAAGAGCTCAGTGTGTGCAAATATTATGTAACGTGCTACAAAGTGAGGAAGGACACACGGAGCTGGACAATGAAGGCCTTTTGGGTGCAGAAAGCTCACAGTATATAAATCATAGTCACATGAAAAGGTGGCTCCCAACACCACGTGAGACCGTCTTCTGGCAAGGATGGGAAATGCAACGAAAACTCTTACGTTCATCTGCATCACCCCATTCGATCCTCTTAACACAGGTTAGGTCACAGTCCCATTTTGGGGACACAGGAAGAGGCCTCTGGTCACACAGCTAAGAGTCAGAGCAAGAGTGGGCAAGAGACAGGACGTACTCAATGGCGCCCTTCAAAAGACGAGGCGGAGGTACCCTTTGTAGATACTACTGCTGTGCCATATATGGCAGCTCTGTTTTCCCATGGTCTAGAATTTTGCATCTAACGTGACTGTTTCAGTTATGCCAACTTCCCACTAGAAGGAGGCTAGGGACTGAGGTAGAGTCTGCTAGCCTACAACTATACATTTTTCCCCTTCATTCTTTAAGAATAGGATACCTGAATTTTACATGGGTACATGGCCAAACTCCTCTCAAAAGGATGTTTTCCACCTGACTCAGTAACAGCCAATGGGCTCTGAGCAGAATCAGATATCAGACATCCTTCACAACTGTGTCGTTAAAGGCAATACAGTGCCTCTTCCCTATTCCTTCTCAGGGACTGGAAGGTGGATGTGATGGCAGGAGCTACAGCAGCTATCTTTGACACAAGACAAGATAGGACATTGGGGCTCTCCATTACAAAGCAGAATTTTTAGGAAACATCCCCAAAGTTACAGACAGTTATATTCTAGGCCATCAACTAATTGATGAATTAGTTGATTAGGAAGGTGAAAAGCTGCTAACTAACCTCAAACAACACAGACAGATTCATCGATGGGGAAAAGGAGCGGAGCATTAAATCTATAGCTACTAATGATTTCCTGGTCAGAAACCGGAGTCTTCCCAGAGCGTTTATACACTAGCAACGTCAGTAACTGGATGAACACGTATCACCTGCTGTGCCATTCTGTAAGTTTGCTTTTCTGGATTTGGAACCAAATATCAAGTTTTCTGGAGCCCTGTGTGTGCTTACCACATAAAGCTTGAAGTAAGCCCCTTCATCAAAGGAGGCCACTCTGGACTTAATTCGAGGCTCCAGCTCTTACTAGTTTCCATACATGGTCCAGTTATTTCATCTTTTTGAGACCCTTTTCCTTAAGTGCACCATGGGAATACCCACTGTCATCTGATGGGGTTGCTGTGAAGCATGAGAAAAATAGTGCACGCCAAGGACCTGGCTCCCTCCAAGCCAGGCAAGCCTTGACTTGTCTTGGCCAACTCTTGGTATGCCCAAGGGACAGCTTTGGCAGAGGTACGGCAAGGTCAACACACTTAACAAGTCACCATGTACTCACTGGAGTGCACAGATTGTTTTCTAAAGGGCAACAGTGAAAGCAGGGGTCTTGGGTTCGGGTGGGGATTTGACCACTAACCAGGAGCCTGTAATTTCAAGCTCTACTTCATTTGTTACACGAGAACGCTGGATGACATCTGCCCTGTCCAATAGAAACGTAAGACAAGCTTTATGTGTAATTTTAAATTTGCTAGTAGCCACATTAAAATCGTAAAGAGACACCCATGAAATTAACTTTCATATTTTAATTGAACCCAGTATATCCAAAAGTATTGTTTCAACTCATATTCTATATAAAAAAAATTACTGAGATATTTTACATTCCTTTTTCCCCACTAAATTTCTAAAATCAAAAGTGTATGGGGGCCGGCCCAGTGGCGCACTGGATAGTGCGCCGCTTGGGAAGCGCGGCGGCGCTCC
>NW_007737676.1:8249-10077 GCF_000696425.1 Galeopterus variegatus | reverse complement strand
ACAGGACTGGTATCATAGCTCATAACATGTACACTGGAGAATACAGAGTCACATATCCACGCGGTTCCCCACACGCTTAGAAGTTTTCCATAAATGAAGCAAGTATTGATTTTTAAATTTAAATCAATGAAAAGGAAATAAAATTTAAAAGTCTGCTCCTCAGTGACACTAGGCCACATTTGGGGTACTCAACAGCTCCATGTGGCTGGTGGCCTCTGAACGTGACTGCGCCAAGTGAGCCTGCAGCAGCTAAAGTTCTTTGATTGTAGCCTGCAGGATGGAAGAATATGGGGACTTTTTATGCCACTCAATTCCTCTTTTATTGATCCACATGCTAATTTTTAAATTTTATGTCTATAACATTTTTTTCTGGACCAATTTCAAAGATATTAACAAACAAACTGTCCTAGTTTAAAACTGTCCCTTCCTAAAAATAGTGTAACTCTCTCCCTGAAAATAATTTTTCATATATGAGTCGACTTTTACGATTTCAGATAGACACTGGAATATGGGGTCTCAGACTACACCAGTCAAATTACACACTGGATTTTGCAGACTTCATACAAAAAAAGACAGCCCATAAAATATCTCATGTATAATTTTTTATATGGATCACTTGTGGAAATGATACTATTTTAAATATACTGGTTAAATAAAATACATCATGACATTATTATATAGGTATTATAGGTATTGCAATATTAATTTAATATATATTAAAATAGACATTGCAATATAAATTTCACACTTTTTCACTGTGGCTACTTGAGAAGTATAAATTACATTTGTGGCTTATATTTTATTCCTCCTGGACAACACAAATGTAGACGGCTTCTGTGGGGCCTGCAGGCTCTACGTTTGTTGATTATAGCTGGCAAGATGAAGAGGCATATGGAGTTTTTTTGAGGCCACATGATTCCGCTTTTAATGTGTCTGCCTTCAAAATCTTAATTGTATTCCAAAACATCTTTTTGTTCTCGTTAAAAGACTAGCCTTCTCCAGGAAAAATGGCAATTTTCTCTGTTTGACGTTCTTTTTCATAGAGTGAATTATTTCCAGTTCTATCAGACACCTGACCAGCGCCTGGTGAGCCACAGCCTGCACCAGGGTGCCTGTGCACATTTCGGCTTTGGAGGCCCCCCTCCAATCCCGCAGGGCCTCGCAGGCAGCCTGGTGGGCTACAAACTCACAGGGCTCCCAGTGGAGCAGTTGGGCAAGGACCCAACTGGCTGAGGTTCCCCCACCTGTAAAGTGGGGATAACCAGGACACCCCTAGGCCACCTTCCTAACAGGTTGCCATGGCAGGACACAGGCAAAGGGGCTATTAATGGGCTTTGTCACCAACAGCACTATTCAATCCTAGAGTGCCACTCATTAAGACTGGATGACCCCAAACAAAATGCCGTAGCCAGGATTGCTCTTAGTTACTGCTGTCATTATGCTTATATGAAATCCTCTTTCAGATACAACATCCTGCCTCTTAAATGTTCAGAGGTCACTATAAGATTTAATTAAGGCCTGCCCCTCCTAAAGCACAGGGGAAGGGACGCCCATGGATGCTGGGGCATCCAGCATCGGGCAACTGCACGCACCTGCTCAATGATGACAAACCATCACTCAGCTGCCCTTGCTCTAGCAAGACGGAAATTATTGCCACGTTAAGTAGCATTTTGAACTAATTAAAAACTACCCATAAGATGGGTCGGCATTAAGGAGAAGTGATTCATTTTGTGGGATGGAAATTATGCAGCCTTAGGAGAAAGCCTTTTGCTTTCATGTTTATTTTGGTGGAGAGAATACGGGTTTCTTCTGTCCACGGCTGAAACTG
>NW_007737676.1:6453-6913 GCF_000696425.1 Galeopterus variegatus | reverse complement strand
GTCTTCTTCCCCCAAATCCCAAACCCCAGCCTCATCATGTGAAAACATCAGACAAACCCAAACTGAAGGACGTTCTACAAAACACCTGACCAGTCCTCCTTAAAACTGTCCAGGTCACCAAATACGAGGAAAGTCCAAAAAACCTTCAGACCAGAGAACAAGGAGGCAAGATGACTAACTGCAACGTGGTGTCCTGGATAGGATTCTGGGACAGAAAAAGGACAGGAGTGGGAATATGAGTGAAATCTGAAAAGTCTGATATATAGTTACTAATTAAAAAATTAAAAAGTAACAGATATGCATATCATTTCTTATGATTCCCTGTTTCACCCAACTCTTTCTGAGGAACTGACCGTCTTGGGTCTCGATCCTCCAGGTAAGAAGCTGGACTGCAATTGAGAGAAGCCACTCACAGAAGCAGTGGCACCTGCCATCTGCACGGTGACTTCCTTCCCTGGGT
>NW_007737676.1:3704-4555 GCF_000696425.1 Galeopterus variegatus | reverse complement strand
AGTAACAGGTAAAATTTTGTAAACCTGGTGAGCATTTGTTTGGGAAAAAAAAAATTTTTTTTAAGTAAAGTTTGGATAGAGGACTGTAAAGAAAGTTATTGTTTTGTTATTTTAAAAGGCAAAGGCCAACACTTCCTCAACGTCTTGAGGCAGAAGGATCATGCAATGGGGCAGCAGTGATTTTGAAATGAACTGGAACTAACTGGGAGGTCAACGCAAACTTATGGCAGAGATGGGAGTCGGGGAGACTCATCTACTAGGGGCTCAATAACTGTCTAACCAAGATGCCAACTTACGGGTGGAAAACATAAGGGATGTGGCAGGCAGCCTTTAGGCAGCACCCAGGGAGTGCCGGCTTCCGGTGCCCATACTTGGTATATGGTCCAGACCCATGTTTACCAGGGTCGGTCTGTGGGACCAGCTGAATCTGGTGCAAATGATGGTGCATGACCTCTGTCACAGCCACCTGTGAGCCTGGAACTGATCCCCCAGACCCCGGCGGCTTTTCAAAGCTTGCAGCCCAGGAGGTCATCCTGACTACAACAGCGTGGAACCCAGAGCCAGAACCAGCCAGCTCAGCGGCAGCTGGACATCTGACTCTCAGACCCACGTGGGATCATCAACGTTTGCAGTTTTCACTTGCTGGTTGTGGGGTAATCTGTTACAGCAATAGGTAACTAATACAGGGGCTGAAAGTTGACTGCCTGGTGGAAATGAGAGAATGTGGCACAGAAACTAAACCCCTAGCTCCCCACCCATCCCCTCCAAGCTAACCACCTGCAAAAAAAAACAAAACACCTATAAGCCAACAGACTGATCTACCTTGCCACCATGAATTAGTTTGCTTTTAG
>NW_007737676.1:0-2428 GCF_000696425.1 Galeopterus variegatus | reverse complement strand
TCAAGAAATCTGCACAAGACCCCACGGAAGGGCCTTTTGATTCCAGGCACCAAAAGCACAAGAGCAGAACTGTTCTCTCCCAGCCCCTGTGGCTAGAACAGGGTTGGGGATGCACTTGCTATGGCAGGCTCAGACAGCCCCTGGCGGTTGTGGACCTCATGGAGTTAATGTCCTATGGCTGAATCACGGAGTATCTTCCAGGGCGCAGAGGCAAGCGGGCACCCAGCCACATCCAAACCAGACGCTGTCCTCGCTCACAGCATGCCTGCGGCTCCGTCAAGTGGAAAAGCCCACTCACGCAACGTGCCAAGAGCAGGTTCCCAGACCCTAACCCACAACGCAGTGTGCGTGCACAACTGTGAAATCTACATAGCAGAAAAGCCTCCCTACACCTCTGAACCGTCAAACCCGACAAACGACCTCCCCTGACCACACAGATCCAGCTGTGCTTTGCTTATTCAAAAACCGCCCTTCGATCAGGAGCGTAGTTTGCAGCCCACCGGCCTAAAACGACAAAGAAAAGACCAACCCAAAACATGACATAAAATGTCTGCTGACTTAATTCAACCTCTGAGTGGCTTCTGACCTTCCTGCTTGAATTGGCTACTGTGTGGCAAGAAGCACAGTCTTACCGATCTTTTACGGACACCGCGCCGCGCCGCAGCTTTGCTGCATGTGCACGTTCATTTCATTAAGGCAAAGAGCTTGAACCAGTCAGGTTTCTTGGCTGCCCTGCATAAGTGTCTACCGGCCAGTGGGCATGGCACACTCATGGCCTTGCACTACACCAGGGCAACCCGGGAAAAAAAAGTGGTACTGGTTGCACCGAGCCGCCAAAAACGACGTGTTCAAGTCCTAATCTGCAGTATCTCAGAACATGACCTTATTTGGAAATAAGGTCATTGCAGATGTAATTAGTTAAATTAAGATGAGGTCAAATTGCAATAGGGTGGGCCGCTAATCTGACTGGTCTTCTTATGGGAAGACAGAGACAGCCGGAGATTGGAGGGCTATCTCTACAAGCCAAGGAACGTCAAGGATTGCCGCACCCACCAGAAGCTGGAAGTCGCAAAGAAGGATCCTCACCTAGAGGCTTCGGAGGGAGCATGGCCCTGCCGACACCTTGACCTTGGACTTCTGGCTTCCAGAACTGTGAGTTAATACACGTTTTAAGCCACCTGGTTTGTAGTACATCGTTACTGCAGCCCCAGGAAACAAAAATGACCACTAACACGGTAAGCTTCAAACCCACTGTTCCAGAGAATCCACAGGTAGGAAAAGGCCCCTCTCCTGGGCTTTGGTCCTAGGCCTGGACCTCAGCCATGGCCAAGACTGCACGCGCTGTCTCCCCTTTGTGGCTGGTAGGAGTGGAGAGAGAGGATGTTCAAGATCCAAAATTATGGACTTGATATTTTGGTGATTATAAAGTGTTGTCCACAAATGCCCACATGTAAGTAAGCACATTTGTTCATATGTCTGGTATCTAAACACATGCCCAGATATGCATTTTTAGATCTTTTAAAATAGTCCAATTTTTATTGTGCTTGACATCACTAGGTAATTATTTCAAAAACAAAGGTGATGAGTGGGTTTCAGATCAATAAAAGAGACACTGGAATTTCAGCTTATCTTGGCCCCCAGGGACCGCAACACCAAACCACAGAACGGATGAGAAGCCATTACTATAATGAACTCTCTCTCCGTTGCCAGTAATGAGTCTTCTTGAAGAATTAATTAAAAATTCTGGAATGGCTTCTCTTAAAGGAGAAAGAGATATTTATCGAGAAGGACAGTAGTAAGCAGCTCTCATCCATGAGCAAGCTTATTCACTTGCTTTTATGTTCACCTTCCCAGATGCTTAAAAATCANACCAAGGGTTGTGATCCCCTTACCGGTCACGAAAAAGACAAAAAATAAAATAAAATAAAAATAAAAATAAATAATAAATAAATAAATTTAATTAATTAATTAATTAATTCCCACTCCACTTCAAACACAAGAACATTGCAGAGGGTACACCATGGGAATGATTTATCAGTAAAGTTGACCCAAAACCAGGATTAAAGGAACCCACCTTCCAAGAAAAACCCTATTCCCTCTATCAAGAGATGGGGGAATAAATCTGCACTGAGATATTTACACATAAAACAAAACAAACCACCACCAGGGATGAAGCTTAACACTTCCTGAGAGTGCACTTGGAAGAATAGTGTACGGAACGGAAAAAACATTCCCTTCCCAGTGGAGAAACCCAGTAGCCACGACCTTAACCAAGTTCTCAAGGCCAGACTCAACAGTGACAAGTCACGTTGACAGTACAGATTCTGGATATGACATGATGAGATGGACGGGCATCTCACCTCTGGAGTCTTCTTCCCCCAAATCCCAAACCCCAGCCTCATCATGTGAAAACATCAGACAAACCCAA